>NC_049213.1:20340906-20640906 GCF_013347855.1 Anguilla anguilla
GGACAAGGGCCTGAGGGGTATACTAAGGGTGAAACAGACTTCTGACATCACCCAGTATGTGACACATTACTGAGAGACGGAGGCGCAACATTACTCAAATTTATATGACAAGGGAGGAAGCAATGAGTCATTCGACACCTGAACGAGGCACGTAGGAACTGTAAATTGCCTGGGGGTGTGCTGATGAGTGTTTCCGAGAATTGTTTACAGAACCGCTTTAAAATGGGTTCATTCTAATGACTTTTGAATGGAAAATGACATGGGGCGGTGGGGCAGTAAGACGAAAGGAAAGGTGTTTTTTATCGCGGGTTTGTGCAGTGCCATAAAATTACAGCAAGAATAATATTGGTCATATTTGTCAGCAAAAATATTAGCTAATGGAGCAGTCATGACAAAGTTGTGAAAAAAGAGGCAAAAATCAGAGATCAAGTGTTTAAAAAACATTGACTTGTTAAATTAACCAATATCTCGTACAGAAAAAACATGCACTGCTGTATTAACAGTAGCCTGAGAAGTGCTTGAAGTTAGATGGTGTGGATTTAACAAGAGGGTAGATAGACGGTGCAAAAAGGCAGGACGAGAGCCCACGCACTGTTTTCACAATGGGACAGCCCTAAACCCTCACGGGCTTAACGGGAATCTGCCTTTGAGTCCGAGTCCTCAGGTCCAGAGAATGAGATTCAGCCCCTCATTCTCTCTATGCCCCCTTATTCTACCTCCCCTCGCTGTTTGTCTCCCTCTTTCTACAGGTCATATATAAAGTGCTTGATCCTACTATCAATGTCAAAGACCCATACAGTCCTCAGATCCAAGGTGAGAGATTTGTACTTTAGTGCCAGTGACCTCATACACATGCACATATTACTCACATATTTATTTAAGTTCCTAAAATTTAAAAACAAAATTGGTGACCCCCAAAAGCATATACGTACACTTTTCAATACTTTCAGTTACAGAACAGATAATGGTCGCACACTGTATCTTGCACAAATTCTTTATCAGTGGATGACCAACTCCTTCCTCGGTGTCTAAAAAAACATTTTCCCTCACCTTTTTCCCTCTCTCCCTCTCTGCTCCTCCTCTTTCTCCCCACCCTCTCCCTCCCTCCATCTATCTTTCTTTCCCCTCCCTCTCATCTGTCTGTCTCTCCCTTCCCTCTTCCTCCACCCTCTCCTGTCCCTTTTCCCTCTCCCTCCCTCTGCCTCTCCCCTTCTCTCTTTCCCCTCTCCTCTCTCCCTCTCCTCCTTTTCTCCTCTCCCTCTTCCTCATCTCCCCTCCTTTACTCCCTCTGGCCCCGCCCCCCACCCCCTGGTGTGTTGTCTGTCTGCAGAGCTGCTGAAGCTGACCAGTCTTAGGGTTAATTTCAGCCAGCTGCACACGTTGGGGGACAGCCTGCTGGATCGGAGGCCTGAGGTGCTGCAGAAGTACTACTACTCTCTGTACCAGCTGCTAGTGCGCGGAAGCTGCTTCTGCTATGGACACGCCTCCCGCTGCGCACCCGCGCAGACACCTGAGCACATACCTGCCCGCTATGGCACGGAGGCAAGCATGGTGGGCACACACGCACACACACACACGCACACACGCACGCACACACACGCACACACACACACACACACACACACACACACACACACACATACTCTGTGTCTGCAGGGAGGTAGGAAACAGCCTGGATATGCCTCCTCACCTATCTTCCCCAGTTTGGTTTGTAGTGTGCTAGTGTACTGTATTTTGTGTCCAGTAATGAAGTACTTCTTTTACTTGTTAACAAGGTGCTGGTTTTCATTTTGTTGAGGCTGACTGTCATAGCCACCTTGTATGATGAAACAAATTGACTGTGCAGTTGTTGTAAAACTTGAATCAAGTCTTCTTTTATTGAAAGTGAACATGTACATGATGTAGAAGTACCAAAATATAGTGTATCTCAGGTTCTTTATACTCCACTGCGTACAGGTGTGCTCTAATCACACCGCTATTTGTGTCCCCTGTGGAATGTCCAGGAAACAGACCTGTTTACTTCAGTGTTATGCAATATTACACTACATTTCTCATTGTGACACGGGCACTGTGCTTTATCCTGATTGGTCCTGGCAGATCCATGGACGCTGCCTCTGTGAGCACAACACAGCGGGGCTGAACTGTGAGCGCTGCAGGGACTTCTATCATGACCTACCCTGGAGCCCTGCTGAAAGAGACCACACCCACACCTGCAGGGGTACACTCACCTGTCACACACACACGCACACCTGCAGGGGTACACTCACCTGTCACACACACACCTGCAGGGGTACACTCACCTGTTACACACACACACACACACCTGCAGGGGTACCCTCACCTGTCACACACACTCATCTATGGGGGTACACTCTCCTGTCACATACACTCACCTACGGGGGTACACTTGCTTGTCACACACACACACCAGAGTGTGACAGAATTGCCTCAGATTCCTTTCTTTACTAACTATGCATCACTCCACTGTTTCCCAGAATGCAATTGCAATGGCCACTCCAACCAATGCCACTTCGACATGGCGGTGTACCTGGCCACAGGGAATGTGAGTGGTGGGGTCTGTGATGACTGTCTCCACAACACCATGGGCCGCAACTGTGACATGTGCAAGAGCTTCTATTACCAGCATCCTGCCAGAGACATCCGCGATCCGACTGCCTGCGTCTGTGAGTTTATCACCCTTACAGGAACACATACAAGAACAGAGTTAAAGTTCACTGCGGGAACAGGGGTAGTGTCCATTACAAGAAGAGCGTTAAAATTCACTGTGGGATCAGGGGTAGCATCCATTACAAGAACAGAGTTAAAATTCCCTACAGGAGCACGGCTAGCATCCACTACAAGAACAGAGTTAATATTCTTTCACTATAGGAACACGGCTAACATTCCTTATGAGAACAGAGTCAATATTCTCAACAGGATCATTGTTCTCTTCATGCTCAAGATCAAGATCATGATTCAAGATCTGTAGTAGTTTTTAGTTGTGTTAATCAACCAATGGTATGTAGTCTTATTTTAGTCCTGACAATTATGTGCATTTTCTTAAACTTTTAATTCAATCAATTAATCATTCAATCAACACAGTTAATTAGGATGTTCTTCCTGCTTGAAAATGTTGTCCAATCCCTTCCAGTGTGTGACTGTGACCCTGCGGGCTCACTGAAGGAGGGGTCATGTGACAGCCACACCGAGCTGGCCCTGGGAATGATTGCTGGTCAGTGCCGCTGCAAGCCCAACGTCAGGGGGGATCGCTGTGACTCCTGCAAGCACGGCTTCTTTGGTCTCAGTTCCACCGACCCACAGGGTTGCCAGCGTAAGTGATTTAGTCCAAGAGACCCACACGGTTGCCAGTATCAGTGTGTGATTCAGGGTGACCCACAGGCTACAGAGGATTTAACAGAGAAGAGCGGTTACTGGTGTAAGCATTACAAAGGCTTTCTTTGCTAGATGTGAAACTGCTTGGATAACTACACGTGTGTGTATGTGTGTGTATGTGTGTGTGTGCTTGTATGTGTGTGTTCCCCTAGCCTGCCAGTGTGACCTTCGTGGGAGTGTCCCCGGGGGGTCATGTGACTCGATCAGTGGAGACTGTGTCTGTAAGAGACATGTCACTGGCCGTCGCTGTGACCAGTGTGTGGTAAGAACAAAGCAAACTCTCCAACTCTTCCCCAATCACCTGTGACTCATTTGGCTAAATTCAACCAAACCTTTCCCTGGGTTTTAATTTCCCACTCTTTAATCCTGTGTATGTACATAACACATCACCACTACACTGCTAAGCAACTTCCCCTCTCATTGTGTCTGTATTTTCACCAGGACATGCTTTATATACTGAACATAAAGTCACATTATGAGCCTTTCTGTTAAGCAGGATGAGTATCCATGTTTTTTGAGGATGGTGGATTTGGTGGCTGTTGGTCAGTATTTGACACATTCATTAGCTTGTCTTGTTTCCAGAACCAGTGGTGTGTAAAATGGAAGTATTTTGTAGTGCTGGGAATATAGATGAGGGTGGTGTGTTCAGTTAGTTGATGCTGACTCCCCCCTCCTCCCTTGCAGCTGGAGTTCTGGGGGCTGAGTCTGGACGTGATGGGATGCAGAGAGTGTGACTGTGACTTTGGGGGAGCGTACGGTAACAGGTAACACTCCTGCATAGCGCCCAATAACCTATGCATGATGCCCTGGAGGCCACTGTAGATTAGGATGTTAGGTAATGAAAACAGTAGTATAGAGGTATCCAAGCTCCTTTAGTGCTCTCAGGCTCTGTAGTAACCTTCCCCACACTGTGTGTGGGAAGCAGAAACTGTTCTGGCCTTTAAATAAACTCAGAAATCACTTTTAGCCTCTTGTTCAACACCTGTCCCCTATTTTAAAACTCAGCTGAAAACTAATCCTTTTTAGTTGACTTTTAAATTTTCTGTTGTGAATTTTATCACTAGTTCTGCCTATTTTAATCATTTCATTTTCATGTTCTTTTATTTAATCTTTTGTTTTAACTTACGTGTTGTTTTTTTTAAATCAATGTTTTGTTTGATTTATTTATTCTACTTCATGTACTTTTGGTTATTATTATTATTATTATTATTATTATAACCTGTAGTCACCATACTGATTGTGAAGCGTGTGCTGTGCGATGGCACTATACAAAACAAGGATTGGCTGATTAATTGATTGATGTCTGTGCCTTGGTTTGTATGTGGCACTGTCTGCCTGTCTGTGCCTCTGTGTGTGTCTCTGTCATTGTGTCAGTGCCTGTACCTGTCACTGTCCCTCTGTCCGTCTGTGCTAGGTGTGCGCCGGACAGTGGACAGTGTGACTGTCGTCCTCACTTGCATGGGCGGCGGTGCTCAGAGGTGCATGCTGGGTACTTCAGTGCCCCACTAGACTTCTATCGATATGAGGCAGAGGATGCTGCAGGCCACGCCCCAGACAGCCCCGCCCTTCCGGTGAGCATGCAGCAGCGGTCATCAGTTAGCTGCATGAATCTTTCTTGACATTGTAAACAATGATGTACAATTAAATAAATAAATTAGTTAACTGTAAATCTGAAGTACTTCTTCCACACAGAGTTGCTTGTGCATGGAATAGCTTACCACTTACTAGTACAGAGTGTAGCATTCTTTGTATTCATTATTACTCTTATTTTACTGGTGAGTCACATTGAGGTTTAAAACTACTTTGTATGTGAGACCTAGTGAAGATAGGGCAGACACAGCAGAGCAGAATAGATGAGCCAAAAAAAACTAAAAAAGACCAAACAGGCAATTGTATAAAAATGCATGCAGATACAGTTTTAAAGGTTGTCATTCAATAAAATCTTGTACAGTGGCATGTATTGCTGCTATGAAAACATGCAGCCCTGAATACAACTCCCTGAATGAGAGCTTCTTTCGGAAATTTGGCCGTGGTATAGAAAAGTAATTAAAGATTGTCTGAAAAAAAGCAGTAGAAGCTCCTTTGGGTGTTGTAGACTTTAAATAAAATGAGGAGCCAAAGGCTGGCTGAATGACCTGTTCTCATTTTACTTTTAACTTTAAAATGATTTGGAAAAAAATTCTATATGGAAGCAACATCCCTAACTATACCATCCCCAACCTCCCTTGTTACTCCCCCAGGGCCAGACGAAACCCATGGCTCAAACGGACTGTGAGGAGCATCTCAACAACCAGCTCCTCCGCCGCCGCCATGTTACCACACATCACCAACAGAGGGCAGCACTTAGACACAGAAGATGTCACCTGCAGCAGATGGTAAGAAAAGTGCACAGATAACTGATCTCTATAACATGTGGAATATCATATTGTAACTTTTCCTGGTGATGTCCCATATGCACTGTTCCCTCTCTCTTTTTTCTCTATTAATACTAACACAGATGGCCTGTAATGAGAAATTCGATGAATTTGGCATTTGTGTGTCTGCACACTGCAGGGAAACAAAACAGTCTCTGTTGCAGTGTTGCTGCTGTAGGCATTACCAGATGCTAAGAGATCACCAGTGGTCAGTGAGAGATATCTTCTTCCAGTTAGTGCTATCTCTCCTGATGGACTGTGTGACCTGTAGACTGGGTCATATACACTTACTTGAAATACTTTAATTCTAGTAGAACCCTGCACTCTTAATTTGTTGAATTGTTATGACTGCTGGAGAAAATAAATGTTTCTTTTAATTAGTAATCTTCAGGTGTTTTCAAATAAAGTGGTAGCCTGTCCTGTGTATTATTTTTAATGATGGGCTCTGGTGTGGAGACAGCTCAGGTAAGTTTACTGTCGTTGTGGAATGTGACCTCATACTCAAGCTCAGTAGCACTTTGACCTTCAACCCCTGCAGTGAGGATGCAGGTGTTTACCTGGTCTGTCAGGCCCACAGGCTGTGTGTCTGTGCTAAACAAAGATTTACACCACAGCAAAATTTAACATAAACTTTGGAGGATCAGTGAATGTGACAGGACAAGAGCTGTTTGTGTATGAACTGACTGTAATTATGAGTGTGCGATATACAGCGCAGTCCATAAATAAGGCCATAATTCCTAGGGAGATCACTCAATATGGACATAAATACCTTCAAATTAGAGCTAGCGATCTGCATATTAACCTCATATTCATTGTTTTATTTCAAATCCAATGTGCTGGATTACAGGGCCAAAACAACAAAAAGTATGTCACTGAAAAGAGCCATTATAAAAAATTATGGCCCTTTTCGGTTAAGATTGGGCACCCCTGGTTTAATCTGTTTTGTATTTATCCCTGCATTTTGAATTTCATATGTTCCCACTTTTAGTAAATAAGGGGAAAATGTATCATTTGACAGCTCTTTCTTTTTGTGTGCATATGTGTGTTCCCTAGCCAGATGTACAGAATATTCAGAGGAACCAGCATCCTGGCCATAGGGTCACCTGGAGTGGATCAGGATTGGCCAGAGTCAGGGATGGGGCGGGGCTTGTCGTCACCATTGACAACATCCCCTTTGCCATGGAGTATGACATCATGCTTCGATACGAGCCAGAGGTACAATTTCACATTTTACTAAAGCTGATCATGCCCACCGCTGTCTGTCAATGTCCAGTTCCTGTTGGCCTCTGTTTGCCTGCTGCTCAGACTAAGTCTGAGCACCAGGCAACAAAAACCAGCAGACTCTATGGCTCTCCAGGACCAGGACTGAGTATCACTGCAGTAAAAATAAAAATGCATTCATATAAAACAGGTTTTTGTTTTAGCCCAGCACTATGGCACCTGATTCTGCTTGGTCTTGAATGAAGACCATGATTAGTTAATTAGTTGAATCATGAATTAATGTTTTTATTTAACTTTTTTGTGCAAGTTAAATGTTGTATAACTGCTCTCATTTTTAATTTGGGCATTTCTCACTGCTTCTAACATGCCCCTGTACAGCATTTAAAAAATGCGGTAGCATGTCCAACAGTAGCAAGTAATCGAACTGAATTTAACACGTGCGTCGCTTGTAAACTTCGCTGTCAGTCATTGTCTGTGCTTAATTATTGGCAATTTCTTAGAAACTTAGTGGTGCAAATGGGATAATTGTTAGCAAAGTGGCTTGACAAAGAGTCTACCGCGACCTCTAACTGACAGAGGACCGAAGTACCATGAGAGAAAATAAGTGGTGGCTCTATCCATTGTGCATGTTATTAGGAAGATGTTTTACTCCTTTGAAGAACTTTGTACTAACCAGTGCCTGATTCTTATTGGGGTAAATATTGCTTTTACATTGGAATTCAATGAGTAAAAAAAAGAAGAACAGAAATCAGACCTGCTGTTACAGGTTCTATAGACTCATCTAATGCGGAGCTTTGTGTTTCTCACATTGGAAGTTCTGTCTCCCAACCAGAGTTTCCTGTAGTTAAGAAAAAGGGAGGATGGAAAGAAATCAGGAGTTTTGTATCTGGTGAGTCCCTATAATCTGTGACTATGCTAATGTGGCGTGGTCTGGGTCCTAGGCTAGGACTCTGTCCCCTCAGTCTGCAGAGGATTGGGAGGCCGTTGTCACAATCTCCGCTCTGCAGCTGTCCTCCAGCCAACGCTGCGGAAACGTGCTGCCCTCTGAACAGATGTTTACCGTCAGACTGCCGCACCAAAGACGGTACCTTCTGCAGCCAAACACAGCCACACTATGTCTCACTCAGACATAACCACACATGGCCACCCTATGTCTCACTCAGACATAACCACACATGGCCACCCTATGTTTCACTCAAACACAACCACACATGGCCACCCTATATCTCATTCAGACGCAAACGCAGATGGTCATAATCGCCACACCTGAGATGGTACCTACAGTACTATGTGTTAAGCTGATACACTTTTTTTGTATCAGCTTATTTTGGAGAGGAGCGAGGTTGTTCAGTTGCACATTCTATGATGTTGTGCAGAAATTGGCCAGGAGACAGATGTTTTTGTGTGTGTCTGACCTCAGTTATTTTATAATGATTACAAATGTGCTTTTACATGCCTGTTCGGGCATCACGGCAGACACCTGTGTGCTATTCCAAAATGGAGGCCTGCAGGGGAATTCCTCCATGTGACAGCTCAGGCACATAATTACAGGCACTGACCCCTAACTCTGACATAGTTTTCAATAACTCAGAAGAACAGAGCCTGCGGGTGACTGTGGTGGGGTGGATCCAAGCCCCCCTCTGACAGCTCTGGAGAGAGCTGCCCCCTCCCTGTGCAGTAGAGGGTATATGGGGCTAAGGTTAGTCATTGTGGGCTACTATGCAGGAAAGGTTAGGTTAGCATAGGTCTTGTCCTGGCGGCTCTACACTGGAAACAGAAACAGACAATCGTTCTTAATTCCACATGCTATGCTCTATGCTGTTTTTAGTTGTGCATGGTGCTATATGAAAACAGTCTAGATGGATAAACTGATATATTTTACACAAGTACAGTATTTTGATATATGGCTCTTTAATTGAAGATAATCATATCAATCTTGTTCTGTTGTGTTGCCTCTGAAACTGTCCCACTGAGACCACTCCCCCCTCCACCCCCTCCTCCAGGTATGTGCGTACGGAGCGGTCGCTCTGCTTTGAGCCCCAGAACAGGTACGTGGTTGCGATTCGTTTCCAGCGTCACGGCGCCCCCCAGAGAGACCTTGGAGCCTACCTGCTATCTGACTCGGTGGGTCTGCCAGGAGTCATATTTTCATTTCATTACCGTTTGTTCTCCTTCTCCAATTTTGGAATGGCCAGCTGTGTTCATAGGCCTGTCTAAGTTTCAGTCAGAGGAGTATGAGGTCTGTGGTGGGCGATGAGACAAGGACAATCAGGACAACTGAAACAAGGCATCAATATCAAGCAGTACATGTGCCACAGTTATTAGGGAGCCAGCTATAACTTGCACATTGCTGGTTTGAATCCCAAATGCGGCATTGCAACGTATTTCATATGCATAGATATATGTGCATAATGTGTAAAAAGTGAACTTTGAAGCTATTAATATTAATGAGCAGCATGCTGACTGCTCCCTCCTGGTCCAATCACAGTTGGTCCTGATCCCTAAGTACACGGAGCTGGCGGGTTTCCAGGGAAACAGCGAGGCAGAGCAGCGGCGCCGGGAGGACATGCTGCGTTACATGTGCCTGGACTCCTTCATGGCCTCGCCCATGGCCACTCTCACTCTGGCCCCCACCTGTGCCAGCCTCACCAGCAGCATCTCTGCCATAATGCACAACGGTGCACTGCGTGAGTCATTCAGCCACATGACCGTCAGCACCAATCAGCATTGCAGAGAAATCTCTGCTTTTTACGAGCCATTTACTGCTTATTTCATCATTCCCCTTTACTGCTTGAGTCCTCTGTACTGATGAATGCATGGCTTTGATAATGTAGTGAATCAAACAGAGTTTAATGTTAAGGGGGTATTTTGACAGCTGTGTTTTCTTGCCATGCATGAAAGTCAAAGTGACTAAAAATATCTGCACTACCAGTGTGATTTTGGTATATTTAGTTGATATTGTTAGACAGTGTGTTCGAGAGGGAACACAAGCATATTGGGCTGATAATGTGATGATTACCCCCCTCGCCCGTCTCGGCAGCGTGTCTGTGCCACCCCGAAGGTTCAGTATCAGCAGAGTGTGCCGGGGTTGGAGGGCAGTGCCAGTGTAAGCCAGGCGTGGCCGGCAGGCGATGTGACCGATGTGAACCGGGAACATTTGGGTTTGGACCACAGGGCTGCATAGGTGAGGACCGGAATTGCTCACATTTCTTTCCAGACAGGGAATGGATGAGTGTTTAGCATCACCTGCATTCACTGCAGGAACATTTGTAGTTTTCTAAATTACACCTAACATCTTAGTCAAAGGACAAAGTGATTTAAAAAGAATTAAAAGTTGTGATTTAAAATACTTTATGGGGGCTTGGTGGCTCCTCCTGCTAAGACGCTGTTCCACTGTACCTTCCTTCTGCAGCTTGTGAGTGTGACTCCCAGGGGTCTGTGAGCCCCCACTGTGACCCTGTGTCTGGCCGGTGTCAGTGCCACCAGGGGGTGTCTGGGCGCCAGTGTGCTACCTGCCAGCTGGGCCTCTGGGGCTTCCCCAGTTGCAGGCCCTGCCTGTGTAATGGCCACGCCCTCACCTGCCACCCGCACACAGGCAGCTGTCTGGACTGTCACGACCACACCACCGGCCACCTGTGTGACAGGTACGTGCTTGGAGCGGAGACGGGGGGTCGGGATGGGGGTGCGAGCACACCTTTGGACTGGCACCTGGGTAGGACCTATGATGTGCTTGTGGGCGGGGCCTGATGCAGTGGGTGGGGGCAGAGCTCTGCTGCATTTGACTTTTCTAGGTGAGACCTGCACTACATCCTTAATGTTTCTGTAGAAGTGGGAAAATGTTCTTGAGGAACTGTACCAGAGCATAGAAAAATGTATGAAAGGTTGAATGTAAGAATTCTGTCCTGCGATGAGATATACATTGTTAAAAATCAGGGATTTATTGTATAGTGCTGTAATATATATTCCCGCCAAGATATTTACCCCATGAATCACATAGGTCCTTACTGAGTAATAAGCATTTATAAGTCTTGTGTACTCTTTTCACACCAGGTGCGTGAATGGTTTCTATGGAAACCCTGTGCTGGGGTCCGGGGACCACTGCCGCCCCTGTCTCTGCCCTGGAGGACCAGGAGGTGGTCGCTCCAATGCGGACTCCTGCTTCAGTGATCCCACATCCAAACAGATCATCTGCCATTGCAGGCAGGGCTATGCAGGTGACAAAACCACATACAATGACCATATAAACCTGGCTCTGAACGATACTCATGCGCATTGAGACAACCACACAGCCTGCCGCACACACAAATGCACACAGAGCTATATATATTAGCCTGGCTCACAATGAGAATCAGAATGCAGTTAGACTATTTGTAACTAAGGCCAACAGTTGAATAAGTGCATAATTAAGGTGACTGTGTTCTTTCTAGCTATACTGTAAATGGGAACTGGCCTGTAATGGATTCCCAGGGGATCATCAAAATGGCCAACATATTTTCTCTTTTGTGAATGTTTTGCTTTGTAATGTCCATATTTTAGCCTTTCAGATACAGTGCACCTTGTTTACCAAAATAATCTGGTTTAAAGTGTCCTTAGTAATAGATAAATTACTGTAATAATAATGCGATATCATATTAATTAGAAATATTATTATTAATTTATATTTATATTTCACTAAATCAATTTCTGCTATAGATCCATAATATGGTACTTCTATTCATGATTCTGAGTACTAGCGTGATAAATAGCCATAACATTGGAAACCCTCTGTCCTGTCCCACCCAGGTCCTCACTGTGACCGCTGTGCCCCAGGGTATTTTGGGGACCCGGCGATAAATGGAGGTCAGTGCTTCCCATGCCAGTGTAGTGGTAACATCGACCTCCAGGACCCCGAATCATGTGACCCTCGGACAGGGCGGTGCCTAAAGTGCCTATACAACACGGACGGCCCCCTCTGTTCTGCGTGCAGGCTTGGTTACTACGGCGACGCTTTGCAGCAGGACTGCAGACGTGAGTTAATTTATAGACTCATGTAATGCTTTGAGTGGCATGTTAGTGAGAGTCTGGGGTCATTGCTTGCATATGTCCACGCATAAATAATTATTTCATGGGTCAAATAATTTTGAAATAATTTAACACTTTAGACAACTACACGTTGCCTTGATTCCTCCGTCCTTGTATCGCATCCTTTCATCTCTTCCTCAAGTCCTCGGTTGGGTGGAGCTAAAGAGGACTGAAAATAAGTGATTGGAAACAGCTGCTTGGATCCTGCTGTGTGTGATGATGCACATCCTGTCCCTTACTGTGCGATCTCTGCACTTCTTGTCCCCGCTGCGTTTGATGATGCGTTTCCTGTCCCGTGTACAGGCTGTGCTTGTGTGCTGGAGGGCACCCTGCCGTCCCGCTGTAATGGGGACCAGTGTCACTGCCAGGAGCAGACAGGGGCGTGTCCATGCCGGGGCAATGTGGTGGGGCTGTTCTGTGACCAGTGCGCCCCTCAGCACTGGAATTTTGGGGCAGAACGTGGCTGTGTGCCCTGTGACTGCCACCCCCAAAACTCTGTTGCACCCCACTGCAGCATGGTGGGTCACCTTGTGAACAGGAACTGCTTTGATAGTGTGTTTGCAATGGTCAGGCACATACTGCCAGTTCTTTATTACAGATGAAAATTGTTGACTTTCTGAGATTTTTGTCATCTGTTTTGCTCATTCACTGTTCTGGTATAATAATTTTTAATAAGTGGATTTATCACATCTTTGATTACATTCCACCTGTGTCTGTGCTGGCTGTGCCTGTGTACCTGTGTATAAATGAGATTGAAGGTATTCAGTTAACAGTCTGCATCACATCATTTCCTTTTTGACCTATGTGTCCTGCGTGCACTTCCTGTGTAGCACTAGTGAAAGATGCTTAGGACAGACTGTGATGCATTCACCCATAAGTGCTGGATCGGTTCTAAGTAAATCCATTTGTTTAAAAGGTGAGTGTATCTCTAGCTTGGTGTCAGTCTCCTGTTCTAACCCCAGCTTGTTAAACCTGGACAGCACCTTTCTGTTTGAAACTTCCTGTGTGACACTTGGACTGTGTGGTTCTGCTCCTCTGCAGGCCAGTGGCACCTGTGAGTGCCGGCAGGGGTTCGGAGGGAGAACGTGCTCAGAGTGTGAGAAAAACTACTGGGGAGAAGACCCTCAGACTGAGTGCAGAGGTAACACTGTGTTAAAAGTGGGTCAAAAGTGGTGACAGGTATACCATGACAGGTGTAGTGTGTGTACCAGGTGTAGTGTGTGTGACAGGTGTATACCATGACAGGTGTAGTGTGTGTGACAGGTGTATACCATGACAGGTGTAGTGTGTGTGCCAGGTGTATACCATGACAGGTGTAGTGTGTGTGCCAGGTGTAGCATAATGGTGATGTCCCCCACTATTCCCGCAGAGTGCCGCTGTAGCCCGTTGGGGTCAGAGACGCTGCAGTGCGACCGGGGGACCGGGGTGTGCAGGTGCCGGGAGGGCGTGTCAGGGCAGCGCTGTGACAGCTGTGCTCGTGGGTTTGTGGGGAAGTTCCCTGTGTGTGTGCGCTGCGACCCCTGCTTCCAACAATGGGAGCTCAGAATTCAGCAGCTGCAGCAGGACCTGGGCCACGCCCAGCACTTTGTCGGAAGGCTGCAGAAGAGCATGGCCACTAGAAGCCACACCCACATCAGACACACTGGCTTCAGCGCCCTACAGAGGAGCCTGACTCTGCTCCTGGATCTGATCCATGGCAAGGATTGGCTCAAATCCCACGAGTGGGTGTACCAGCTGCTCAGCCAGGCCACCGATGACCTGGGGTGGGTCTGATTCTTCTGTGAGTGCGTATGTGCAGTGTGTTTGTTAATGGGACAGTGAGTATGTTTAGGAGACAGTGTGTATATGCCTGTATATTTTGCATATGTATAGTTTGTGTATTAATGGGGCAGTGTGTGTGTAGTGCATGTACTTGTGTTTATATATAGTGTATTTGTGAATGGGACAGTGAATATGTGTCTGTGTGCATACTGTGTGCAGTGCCTGTGCATGAATATTGTGCATATTGTAGATTTGCATAGCATGTCTGTGGTGTGTGTGTGTGTGTGTATGTGGTGTGTGTGTGTGTCTGTATGTGTGTGTGTGTGTGTGCGCGCGTGTGTGTGCGTGCGTGTGCGGTTTCTATGTGTATGCAGTGTGTAAAGTGCTGTCCTTGCTCTGGTGGTTTAGGGCGGAGGCTGCACTGATTCACAGGCAGGCGGTGGGTGTGCGCGGGGAGATGACCCGCACTGTGGAGAGAGACGTGGCTCTGCAGCAGGACTTGAGTCAGGCAGAGATAGAGCTCTGGGGCATCAACACAACGTTCACACAACTACGTCTGCACCTCAGCCCTGAGTCCACAGGTAAACCCTCTCACATACACCTGCTCAGCCCTGAGTCCACAGGTAAACCCTCTCACATACACCTGCTCAGCCCTGAGTCCACAGGTAAACCCTCTCACATACACCTGCTCAGCCCTGAGTCCACAGGTAAACCCTCTCACATACACCTGCTCAGCCCTGAGTCCACAGGTAAACCCTCTCACATACACCTGCTCAGCCCTGAGTCCACAGGTAAACCCTCTCACATACACCTGCTCAGCACTGAATCCACAGGTAAAGCCTCTTACACACACCTGCTCAGCCCTGAGTCCACAGGTAAAGCCTCTCACATACACCTGCTCAGCCCTGAGTCCACAGGTAAAGCCTCTCACATACACCTGCTCAGCACTGAATCCACAGGTAAAGCCTCTTACACACACCTGCTCAGCCCTGAGTCCACAGGTAAAGCCTCTCACATACACCTGCTCAGCCCTGAGTCCACAGGTAAAGCCTCTCACATACACCTGCTCAGCACTGAATCCACAGGTAAACCCTCTCATACACACCTGCTCAGCACTGAGTCCACAGCTAAACCCTCGCCACACACCTGCTCAGCACTGAGTCCACAGGTAAAGCCTCTCACATACACCTGCTCAGCACTGAGTCCACAGCTAAACCCTCGCCACACACCTGCTCAGCACTGAGTCCACAGGTAAAGCCTCTCACATACACCTGCTCAGCACTGAATCCACAGGTAAACCCTCTCATACACACCTGCTCAGCACTGAGTCCACAGCTAAACCCTCGCCACACACCTGCTCAGCACTGAGTCCACAGCTAAACCCTCGCCACACACCTGCTCAGCACTGAGTCCACAGGTAAACCCTCACCACACACCTGCTCCGCACTGAGTCCACAGGTAAAGCCTCTCACATACACCTGCTCAGCACTGAATCCACAGGTAAACCCTCGCCACACACCTGCTCCGCACTGAGTCCACAAGTAACCACAGGGCTCTTTCGCTGCCTCAGTCTCACTGCCCTGTTAATGTAGTCCTGCTCGTGATCTCTCATACACACCTGTACATCTGGCCCAGATGTGCTTGGACTGGTCCGCGGCTGGTACCAGGTCTCTCTGGATGCGGAGCGGCAGTGCCGAGCCACCACCGGGGACCTGGACAGCCCTGTGAGGGGGTCTCACGGTACACGGAAACATGCAGGGAGTCTGCTGATGGGCTGGCGGGACAGCCTGAAGGACAAGTCCTTCGCCCAACGGAGGCTCCAGTGGCTGAGAAACAAGGTGAGTACGTTGTCACCCACACCTACTCACACACTCATACCTACTAACATCCGACGCCTAGTTTCACACCCGTGCATACTTACACACCACATCTACTCATTTACTGTATCTACACCCACATCTACTCACTACATCTACTTGTATACCTGAGTCTACTCATAGACCACTGTTTACTCATACACTCACATTTACACATACACCAGCTTTTACACGAACACCTGTGTGCACTCATACACTACATCTACTCATGCGCTATGTCTACTTATACACTAGATGAACATGTCTACCACATCGGCTCATACACTACATCTACTCAGACATTGTACTATGTCTACACATCCACCATGTTTATACACTGCATCTACTGCATTTACTCATACACCTGTGCCTCCTCATACGGTGCATCTACACATATACTGTGACTACTCATACGACATGTCTACTCATACACCTGCTTCTACTTACATATCTTCATCTGCACAAGCAAACATGTCTACTGATCCACACGCATACACCACGCCTACCCTACCACCATCATTATTGTCATCATCCTACTCTCCCAGGTGTGTGGCGGTCATGGCAGGGGGGATGGCGGTTGCCGTAGCAGCTGGTGGCAGAGACTGTGCGGAGGACAGGGGTGTACTCAGATCCTAAGAGGCTCTGCCCTGCAGATAGTCACCAACGTCACCGACCACATCACCACCACCAACAAACACCTGCAGGATGCAGCCAAGGAGGTCTGTCTTTGAGTTCTTGTGCGTGTATATGTGTGTTTGTGTGTGTATGTGCAGTCATGCATGTGTGCGTGTATCTGTGTGTGTGTGTGTGTGTTTGTGTATGTATGTATGTGCATGTGCACCTGTGGTTAGGTTAGGGTTAGGGTGTGTATGTTTAAATCTTGTTTTGCTCTGTCCAGCTGCAGGATGTGGGGATGCTGTCCCGTGCTGTGAAGTTAAGAGCTGCTGGCTCTTTGCTAACCACACAGGAGAAGACCCAGTTCTGCAAAAACTCAAATAAAGAGCTCAGGGACCTGCTGCAGGAGATCCGTTACTTCCTCTCTGGTTGGTTATCCGTTAGCCTGCTTAGCCTGCTTTGAGTCATGTATTATTTGAGAGATATTTATAAGTGGTATTTATAAGTTTGTGTGGAATCCTAGATGAAAGATAAAAATCTTTCAAATTATCTAATCTAATAATAGCAGAACTTGACCAAAATATTAGTAGAAGCAGAGACAACTTGATTTTTGAAAACCAGGCTTGATACAGTCTGTCAAGTCTGTAGGCCTGAATACTCTTCTCAATTCTTATTTTCATAAAATTTCACAATGAATTTTATGGTTATGATTATGATGGATGATGACGATGATTAAACCTTTTTTGATGTTGAGGTTGATGGTGATGATGATTATAGTGGTTCCCCTGTGGTTGCAGATGAAGGTGCAGACCCAAAGGCCATATCTTCGGTGTCTGAGCGGATCCTGGAAATCTCCCTGCCCATGAACGGCAGCGTTCTGACTGGCATTTTGAAGGAGATCCAGCGCAGTGTTGCCAATCTCACCCACACGCAGAGAGACTCTGTCATCGAGCAGGCCTACCGCACACAGGAGCTGCTCCAGCAGGCCCAGAATATACAGTGAGCAAGGGAGGGGGTGGGGGCCGAGGGAGGGAGCAATAGAGGCACACATACTGTACACAGAACTGAGGAAACGTGCCTGTGAGTGCGCTGCTTGTTCATGAAAACAACGGTCAGATCTTTGGGAAATTTAGTGGGGACAGAGTGCCCCCTAGTGATGGAAGGACTGACAATGCTCCAACTCTCTGCAGGTCACAGGCGAACCGAACCGAGGACACCACCAACCAGACCCAGCAGAGGCTGGATGCCGCACATATGGCCATCAAGACCATAGAGGCGGCCCTGGAGACTGACCGCAAGAACTCCAACATCACACGCAGTGCCATTATTGCGGTATATGCCCTCGTGCTGACAACACACAACAGCAGCCATGGAGTCCCAGTTTCAACAAGCCTATATTACATATTGTGTACAAATTAACATTAGAAGTCAAATTCAAAACCCTCATTATAATTCTTTCTTCTCTATCCCAGTAACTATTTAGTCTCTCTCCTCCTCCCTCCCATTCACCTTTCATTATCTCCCTCTCATTTCCTTTTCTTTCCATTTATTTTTCTTCTTCTATATCTCCCCTCTATCTTTCTTTTTTCCTGCTATCCTGTGTCTCTACACTTCCCCTTTTCTGTCCCTTTATATCCTTCTCTTCCTTGCTTTCTCCTCTTTCACTCTTCTGTTTCAACTTTTCTACCTCTTTCCCTCTTGCCTTTCATCCTCCTTAGCTTGCTTGCTCTCTTACTCTGTTTCCTTCTCTCTCTCAGATGGAAGATAAAATCCTGGGCATGGAGAATAATCAGACAGACACTGTGCTGCGATTGGCCAGTGTGAGGCAGGAGACAGAATCTCTGCAGAGGAAACTGAATGAGAGCAGTGTGGCTGTGCAGAGCATCAGGGCTCAAGCCAACAACACTGCACACACAGCCAGGAACCTAAACAAGGTGTGCTCCTGTGACCCCACCAATCACACATTATGGCAGTTACTAACTACTGCCAAAGCAGTTAGCACTCATTACACACTCAAGGCTTTCTGTGGCTCTGGCTTTTGGGTAATTTCCTAAAAATGTACAGACTGCAATAAACACAAGCACCCTAAAATGCACTGCACACTTCCTCGTGCCCAGTCTGACCCTGACTGTGTTGTTTGTGTAGCAAATCTGGGTCAAATATTATGTGAAATATTTTAAAGCTTTACATGCTGGTAAAATTTGAAAACAGATCTGCAGATCTGAGAATTTTCACAAAATGTGCTCACTAACCAAAATGTAGTCCCCAATGATTGATTTATTCTGGGTACTGATGAACACAGATGTTTCTTTATAAAGTTGTCAGTAGCCAGCAGGAATTATAGTGGTGTCCAGAGGGTTAAAGCATTTGACCTGAGCCGCGACTGTAGCATGTGCCGGTCACTAGGGATGTTTTTCCTGCACCAGGAGCTGGAGGAGGCCCAGGAGCGGCAGAGGGAGCTCGAGGAGCGGGTGAGGACAGCTGGCTGGGGAGCACAGAGTTTGGGCAACGTGAGCAAGAGGGTGACGGACATCCAGCAGCAGGCCCAGCATGTCCTGAAGAAAGCCACAGAGGGCATGGAGACACTGCACAGTACGACTGCGTCTCCCTCATTATTCCAGTGCACTGCACCAGACTGTGCTTTAGCTCAGTATTTACTGTACAGCAGAACCTCACAGATACAAACATACTGTTCTGAACTGAAATGCTTGTAACTTGTAAAGTGACTTGAAAATACACATTGTTAAGAGTCTGAATTCTTCACGATTTTAATTGTATGCTTACATTACTGTAGCCTTGCTGTTTAAAATAGGCAACTCTCATTTTGTAGCTAGTAGCCTTAGTTACAAATGAGCAAGCCAGTAGTACTCGGGATCTTTAAACATTCCCTTAAATATGAATGAACTTCATAAACCACACATCTCTTCAGTGACCCTGTTTTAGGATTCTTTTGAACTGGTTGGTTTTGTTCTGGCCCTTTTCATAATGATCACCATTGAGTTTTCCATTTTGCATTCTTTAGTGATTGCACTAAGTCCTGACCCTTGGAACAAAAAAAGGTATGAAGTCCAAAGCTTTATACGCCATTACAGCTTATTAAGCGTATAATTATAAGGAGCTTGATAAGCTGCAATGGGGTGTGAAGCTTCTGATTTCGTACCATTTTTGGTTCTTATGGAGTTTGTATCTCTGAGGTTGTGCTCTGCTTGTGCTGTTCATTTTGCATAGGGCTGGAGAGGAAGTTTCAGGAGAACAAGAGGAGGATGCAAGACCAAAAAGCAGAGCTTGCCATTCTGGAGCACAACGTTACAGCCATCAGAGACTATTTACGCGAGAGCATCCTCAAGTACAGCTCCTGCTAGTGGTCATCCCATAATCTTCCACTCTGGATTTCCTCAACGGGCATTCCATAGGATGAGATAATACATAAGATGAAAATGTTTAAACTTATGACCACATTATATAATATACATTTATGTATGTGTACATTATGATTACATAGCCCCCTCACCCAGGAAGCATCCCTTCCACAGAAAAGACCCACTGACACAGAATCAGACCCACTCATATGCGGAGAAGATCTCCCGCTGAGCTCTTTCTTCCACTGAGTATCTGACATATATGAATGGATGGCAGTGCAGAACATACCGATCATGCAGTAGTGAGGAAGAAATACTGTTGTGCAAAAATCCTGTTATTAATGTACCTTATTGTTCTGTAATTAACTATAAACAATAAACAAATACTTAGTATGCATTTTACTAAATAGTTTCAGGATATTAATTTCTATAATAATAATAGTAATAATAATAATCCGTTCAGAGAAAGTAGACAAACTTTTCTTTGGCTAAGAAGTGTATGGTCTTTGCTATTGCAATGCAAATTAGTTCGGAAAGCTTTGTCTCTGGAAGGTTTCAATTACGATGGCAAAAACTACGATGTTGTGTGCTTATGTCCCTGATGCCTACCGACAATTATTCAGGAAACATGTAAAAACTGCTAATTTATTGCTAGTTCAAGGTGTTTGCAACATTCATTCTGATTGGTTGGGCAAGAGAGGCTAGGGTGTGAAACGCCCAACCCTGTCCAACCGTTGCTGCCCCTGCAGCAACCTTGGATTCCGGGGACTGAGACAGAGTTTTGTGGAGTTGTTGCTGCAACAAACCATGGCAGTTAACGCAAACGCAGTGCAGTCTGCTTCACAGTCCTGATGAGTGCACCAAATTTGGATTAGTTTCATTCCCAGCATCAAGCTGACTCTGGAGGTCAGTACTGTGGTCAGTAACAACAGTGACGAGAAACAAATGAGGTGTGCGCAAAGCTTTGTTTTTGTCCTCCGTTGTTATATTAAACTTTAAAATAACCAGATAATCTACATCAGTCAGAGGAGCGATGCTAAAGATACAAAAACTGATTATACAGTACTGATTATGAATAACTAATGGCAATAGATAAGCAAAGGTCAACAACTTTAAAAATGAGACCTAAATCAATGTGCTAGTGCCAATGTTAGAGCTGACGTTTAGATATCAAATATCTGTGGGGTGATGTTACCATGGAGACAACAGGTCTAAAAACAAGTGAGTTTCTATTCTCATTTAACAAAAGCTCAGTGCAAATCATTGCAAACAAAATACGCTCTTTTTACACAAAATTCATAACTGTGTAAAATCAATATGATTAAAGGCATACATGGTCCATGTGGTAAATGATCACAATAATAATAATCATATTAACAATAATGAAAAAAATACATTAAATTAATACACAGTAGTCCACAACACTGTTTGCATGCAGGAACATTTCAAACACTCAAAAAAGGCAATAAAACTGAGATGGAGGTGTGAGTTTCAAGTGTTTTATGTCGGGTGGGGATTCCAGGGCTGGCCCTCCTCTGTTCCTCACATCTTCTGGATCATCACCTGGAATTTACCTGCAGAGACAGCGCAGAGTGTAAACACGTCCTTCACAGGTGTGCTGCATTATAGCTATCTCCAGCTGAAGGGCCTCTTCCGAAAGATGCTGCCAATAGACCCCACACCCACATACAGGAAAGCCACAGCCAGAAACAGTGAGAAAATGAGCACTTTCCCAGGATTCTAGTAATCATTTTTCAGTTTTCCAGTGGATTCAGATTCTTTGCAATCAACATCAGCATATTTTACATTCGTCTCCTGCATTTTGGGGGTGGGGGTAGTGCGGTTCAAGTTCCTGTCCCAACCCCACCCCCCCCCCAGCCATGTCTCTGTTTGCAGTGGTATAGCTGTCGTCTTAGACCAGGCGATACTTACAGGCAGGCATGACGGACACCTCTGCCGTTACTATGCTCTTCACCCCCAGGTTGGCCAGTCCGCCTCTCACTAGCCCACAGGTAAATGCCAAGTACTGCAAGAGAAGCACAAACCAGGTATTACTGTACAGCACACAAGAGACACCCTACCAAACATACCAGGGCTTCATCCATAAAGGACCTCAGAGTAGAAGTACTGATCTGAGACCAAGTTTCCCTTGTCCATGTCCTTACTATCCATTATGAGCTAAATGGGTAAACTGATCCTTGATCACCACTCCTGCTCAGAGATGTTTAATAAACGTGAGCCCAGGTGTCATCATGTAGCTGTGCAGAAACATACCATACGCGAATTGCAAACTGAGTTATTAGCATTTCTTGCACCGTATATGGTTGGCTGTGGAGAACTTGTGCAGGACCATATCATTTATTGCCAGCGCACGCTGTTCGCGATGTTCATTCTCTGACTGGCTGGGCAAGACTGAGGCTAGGGTGGGCAATACCCAATCCCGCCTACCCCAGTTTTTGCCCCAGGTGACACCATGCAGCTCCGAAATTTTTTTTACAAACAACCCACCCACCCACTCCATTCTCACTGGTGCCCAGATATGCTCCACTCCGTTAAACCAGAACACCACAGATCCAATCAGGTTATAGGGGAGAGTGTTCACTTAAGAAAATACCAGCCAACATAACCCTACCATACAGCGCCTGATGCTCATCAATCTCAGCAATATCATAAGGCACAACTAACAATATAATACATGAAAGCACTTTATTCAGATTTCGAGGTGCTCAAGTAACACAGTGCTACTACCCTGCTCTTCCCCCCAGTAATGTGTACTTGCCTTTGGGGCATGTTCTAAATACTGTTTTCCTGTAGAGAGCTGTGTCAGCAACCGGAACTTGTTATCCTGTAGCACATAAATCCCCTGCAAAATCATTTAAAAAAAACATTACATTTAGTCTGGGTTTGAGACTGGCTGCACAGCATAATGTACAGAACCGGATTTTCCATTTTGTGTTCAGTCTTCTGTCCGTTATGGTATGAGTGCAATCACATGAGGATTTTACATGAGTAACTACAGTAAAAAAAACAAAAACAAAAAAAACATGAGCCACACCAAATGCCCAAGTGCTGCCGCCCCCCCCCCCCCCCCCCCCCAGGGGCATACCTAGGCATTCTAGGCCCCCTTAAATAATACTGTTCTTCTGGGCCACCATTTTAAAAATAAAACAAATAGATTTTTTTTTTTTTTTTGCTGTGGGCCCCTAGAATCACCCCCCTCCAGCCCACAAGTGACAACCCTCCTCTTACATAGACAGGACACCTTACACAGAGCTGAACACAATGTTAAACATATGGCATAACACTAAGCGTGAAGAAATTACCTGGTGATTTGTTCGTAAGTTATCAATTTGCTTTTTGAAAACACTAGTCCAGAAATCTTTGCAGACAAACTTCATGACATCCAGCTCATCCTTGAACCGTGCAGTGTCTCGTGTGAATCTGACCGAGAGAATTACACATCTCAGACCTGCAGCAACAAGCAACCAGAGACACTATACAGTAGGAGGTGCCATCTTTAAGATGGGGATCCGACTATCCCAGGTCACTCTCCACCAAAGAATTGCGTCAACCATCATGCATAACCTACTTCTCTATCCGAACAACCTTGTTGCCAATCCTTTACCTGATATAACCTGGGTACATTCTACATGTAGGTTAGTAGAACATCTTGAAAAGTTCAAAGTATATCTAGAAAATGTACACTGGTAACACAAGACTCACTTTTTGTGGGGCATATATAAGTAAATTCATTTCTAAGGTACGTGACTGAAAAATGACATTTAAAACATTATTCTAAAACAACCAATAAAAATATAAACTCGATATAATTTGGCTAAATTTAAATTATTTAAAATTTAAAAAAAAAAAAACTCTGACAGACCTTTCGATTAGCCCTTGGCCAACACGGAATCCCATGTTCTCCAGCTTTGTAATGCACCTCCCGTTTTCCTCAAGGGGGACGCAAAATTGCGAAAGTTAGGCAATTTCAACGCAAAAATGGTTTATTAAACACGAATATAACCAGATATTGTTTACTCAGCCGTAGTCTACACGAAAGCGTCCGCATATGGATAGAATAGACTGGTCCTGTCAATAGCTTTCTAATGACTAAACTATAATACCAATTAAAATGTAAATGGTGGTGGTTAACGTTAGCTCGATATAAAAAAACGAGTTAGCTAGATAATAACGTATCGATACCTAGTGTTGCTAATTACAAAACTGCTAGCTACAACTTACCATCTCGCCGTGCTCTGCTGATTTGTAGACATACTGTATCAGTTCATTGTGAAGAAATTGAAAAAGCGCCTCGTCCGCCATCCTTGCCTAAATAAATGTACCCCTGACACCCTTTGAAAATACACATAAATGTATAACCACACAATAATAAGCAATAAAACGAATTAAGTGTAGATATCCAGCTAGCCAATGTTTATGTAGCTGTCCGAGTATTATTAGGCACGTCTCCGATGGTTTGATGGCTAAGATTAACTATAGAATGAATTCACGTAGCTCTAGAAACCCAGATGGTTGTCGTTTAAACGGCGCTTTAAGTGACAGCTGTCCGCTGATTAGCAGAACCAACACTGAAGACTAGCTAGTTCGCTCCTATTTAGCCAGCTAGGCTAACGTTAGTACAGCTGTCATATGTTAATAGGCCACTCATCGAGTCAGCGGAGTGCGGATCTCGTACTACAGCCGGGTATGATAGTTGTAGCCAATGAACTACAGCGGTTGTAACCAGAGACTGTAAAAAATAACTAAATAAATTAGATGCCTTCTAGTGCGCCTGTGTGTCATTTTATTTTCCCGATATAAATAGGAGCTTTTTAGCTTGCGGTACACAAGTGTACATTTTTTCTAAATTTAATTATTTATTGTTACATGGTAAAATCTTCTGGGATTACTGGTTAGTGCAGTTTATATGGATATGCCGGGTACACTACAGAGCATACATAAAAGCTGGAAAGGGTTTTGAGGATCCAGCCTAGTTCATTGGGCCCGGCCTGGCGGTGAAGCACAGGAAGTAACGGAAAACAGATCCTACTGCGCATGCTGAGGGCAAACCTAACACTTACCTAACACTTCAGCGCCCCTGCTGCTAATGTTAGGTAACAACATATACCAAAAAAGGCAACAATTCATGCTTTCCCACCTGTTAGCCTTTTCTAAATATCGCACATCAGTGTTTGTACAATCAGTTTTTAATAAAAAAAAATAGAGCAATCAATACACTTTATGTAAATATATTCTGAAAATACACTTACGTATTGGGTTACAAAAATTTAAAGGAAGCGTGGGTATGCAAAATTATGTCACAAGTATTTCAAATTGTGTAACACAATCTTGGTACAGACTTCAAGGAAAGAAATGTGGGCCAACCAACTGTTAATGTTAAAATTCCAAAATGTTATCATGCCAACATGAATATTTCATGTACATGCAGCACGTTGCTTCCCGAAGAGAACTGTTTCAATCTTTTGCATTACAAGACTTATAAGTTAGTCAATATTTGTCCATTTTACTTGTAAATATAATGTGATAGATACATCGCATTGGTGGGGATAGTTGCTGTGGGTATGATAGTACTGGACTGAACTACAAACTAAGGTTCAGACGTGGGGAAACGGATACAGCTAACTGAAGGGCAGGCAGGATTGGAAGTACATGATGTATCCGTACTCTATCTAAATATATTGTATCAGACTTGTCTAAGCACCACACAGTATGCTGTGCAGGTGAGCAGTGTCCTTTGAAGACTTTTGCTTTGGTGATGCAGGACTAGGCCTAAACATTGTCAGCAGAACAAGAGGCATACTGAAATCCACACCATGCACTAAAAGCATTCCCTTGCGACGCATTCCTCCATCATGCAGCAATATCTCATAGTGATTAACCATGCACTAACAGCGTTCCCTTGTGACAAATGTGTGACATCATTGCTGTAATATTGTATAGTTATAAACAATTTTTATGCTTGTACCCTTACTGCTACTTATCTATAAACCAGATTCTGAGCATGTGTCTGCCGTATAGGCAACAGAAACTAGGAAAGACACAGAAAGCAGGAGGCGCCATTGGTCAGAAAATTAGGCCTAGGTCTACTTATTACCAGTTATATGGTTATTCAGTAGCCTACTTACTCGTTTCATCACATTACCGTGTGCATAAGGCATATTCCCGTTTGTGACGGTAGTTCTGGAATGCGGTATAGTTCTTGGCAGACTAGTTCTAAATTGCCCTGCAGCTATGACACTGGGATCTCTTGATAAATATCCATTGTTCGAATTCAGACAAACTAAAGTATGCAGAACACAGCCTGCATGACAAATAATAATTTTCTTAAACTGGTATTTTGTGTAAGCCTAATATGTACTCCGTATGTTCAACTATAACTTGTATGTAAACCAAAGAAGGTAGACACAGACAGATTACTCTCGCTAGGATAGATGTATTTATGAACACATGCTTACAATTTTTTCATTAAGAAACAGTAACTTTTCTCATGTTCAATGAAATAAACGTACCCATACGGCCCCAGTCCGAATTGGTAGTTTTCCTCGTGCGCGGTTGGGTTAACGGTTAGTTCCGTTCTCTATGCCTGCACGTGTGGGGGGACGTTGAGTTAAAGTAACTGCTAACATTCGTCCAGAATGAAACGCCTACAAGTTAGCTAGCTAGATAACGTTTAGCCTACTTCCAAAACAGAGCGAATGAGAAGAAACTCTAACGAAAAATATTACGGTATCAATTATAGCTTCGCATTAACGACTAATTTCTAGGCTAATGCTTTAAAATGAAACGTACTACTTCGTAACAACATCCGTAGCCAGACAGATAACTTGCAGACTTTCGTCGGTTTGCTAACTGGTTAGCAATCTGGCCATTATTCCTTCTCTTTTGATCATCGGTGCCTTAAGTCACTGAGAGCTGAATGTTTCCTGTTCAGTAATGTTCCAGCAAAAGATAAACAAAACTCATCCACGAATTAACCAGCAGTGTTTATTTTATCGGAACAGATCGAAACATGTATCCCAACGTATGGAACATTAAAGAGATTTTAAGTATATCGAATGGGTAAGTACAGGAAAGATTAACAACGAAGCCCGGTTGATTTGATGTTGCAGTTAGCCCTATTTTTCAATTAAAAATGTTCCTAAATGAAAAGTTGACATTTTTATATAAATTCATAAAATGCATTTTATGAAGAGCAATATGATGAATTGCTCTCTTAACCAATTACTAACGTTCCAGAGTTATTTTTGTAATATTATGGTTATGGAGGCCTAATGTTGATCGATGTGTATTTAATCATTCTTGGTGTTTTTGTAAAACTACATTTCGCAGAGGGAGTAAATCCTCTGGCCGAAGTAGTGCCACCAGCGATTACTCCAGCCTGACAGACTCCCAGTTTCTGTTTGGGTCCCAGTTCTGGTCAGATCAAATGGGCCTTTCCCAGGAAATGAGTCTACAGTCCAAGAACTCTCAGCAAAACTCACAGGAGGTACATCTGAGTACCTCCCTACCCCTCCTGCTTTGTTTTAGTCATGAACCCCTTCTGTAGCATACCCCAACCGTGCTTCACAGTCCTGAACCCCCTCGAGCATAACCCAACTGTGCTTCACAGTCCTGAACTTCATCTAGCGTACCCCAACTGTGCTTCAGTCCTGAACCCCTTCTGTAGCATACCCCAACCATGCTTCACAGTCCTGCACCCCCTCTAACATACCCCAACTGTGCTTCACATTCCTGAACTTCATCTAGCATACCCAAACTGTGCTTCAGTCCTGAACCCCCTCTAGCTTGCCTCAACTGTGCCTCACAGTCCTGAACCCACTCTACTATACCCCAACTGTGCTTTACAGTCCTGAACCCCCTGTAGCATACCCCAAATGTGCTTCACAGTTCTGAACCCCTTCTGTAGCGTACCTCAACTGTGCTTCACAGATCTATACCACACCATGTTCTGTATTTTACTTTACTATGATTATGCCCTCATTTTCGCCCCAGTTTAGAATGCCCACTGTGGTATACAGCCAAATTCATATTATAATCTCTGAAGCTCATGCAGGAGAGTGAGGCAAAGCATACACTGTCCTCTGCAGCACATTGTTTCTTTTCACACTGTGGCCCACAAGCCAAGCTTGCATAGACAGTGGTTTTTTATCCTGGAGATTAAAGGGCCCTTTTGGCAAAAATGATTATGACTATGTGTGAGTATGTAGTTGGAAAATGAGTTTGATGTTTAGGTAAATGAGCCCAAAGTTTCAACAAACTACCACACCAAGCCTTACCTGTTCGGTGGAGATTCAAAGGACAAAAGCAAGATGCCGAATTTCACATGCAGCAAAACCAAAGGAATCCTGGGGCAGTTTGAGGAGGAGAAAAAAAAAGCAAAAGAGAAGACTGAAAGGTAACTATTCTTTTAAAAAATGATTATGTTCATTGACGTCCTGCAGTGTACGATACAGGTGCTATGTGTAATATTTCTTTCTGTCTTTTAGTGAGATGCTCATGAGTGAATTGTCACAGCTTAAGGAATGCATGGAAAATGTAAGATGTGCAACTGGCATGGCAAGGAAAACCAACTGAATACTCCACTTACTACTTTATAAAATCATGCCTTTTTGATTTTCATGAAACATTTGAAGTTCATGAAAAACTTTTGTTGGTTAATGATGAGAATGTGTGTTTGTTTCAGATGAAGAATTCCTTAAGCAGCATGGATGGAAACACAGGTTCTACTAAAAGAGTTGTAGTGGAAGCCTTGAATGGTTTCACAATAACATGTAAGTGGTATTGTCTGAACTGTAAAGCAACACATGTTAATACAGTTGATGTTTCTATTGCCAGAATTTGAAAAATGTTCTTTTGGCTCATAATCAGGGATATTATGTGAGAGTCTTAATGTATGTTTAAATTTTGATTATCGTTCAAACCTGTTCAAATTGTAATCTGAAGGGGGGAAAGAGATAAATCCAGTTTAATATGCTGTTGCAGCAGCGTCTAAATAAGATAAAACAGTGGCATTGTTTATAACTATCATACTTTATTACACAGTATGAGCAGTAGAGGGTGCTGCCTGTGAAGATTAAATGAATATACTGCTCTGTGCTTCCCTCTGGGTGATTTTGGAATAGTAATAGAACTGTTACAAATACGGTTTGTTTAAATAATACTCTGTGGGTAAAAAAGTAGATTAAGAATGTGCATAAAAATATGGATCTATATCATATCTGTATCTATATCAGAGCTATTTAACACCATTTCTGCTGGATGGGACCGTGATAGTATGAAAACACTTTGAGAGTTTTTTGTTATCATGTTTGATAAATGGTCAAAGCGCGAATCAATACTGCTACAGTTTTATTCAAAATAGGAAGTAGCATAGCTGTACTGTGTAATTACAGATAGTGAAGGTTAAACACAGGGGTTTGAGTGATGCCATTTCCTTTTGCTTTCAGTTCAGGGTGCTGTGGGCAGCATGCAAGAAGGCTTCGCAGTGCAGTTGGGGGCAGTGCTGGACAAGCTCAACTGCCAGTCAGAGGCCCTACGAGACATGGAGAACAGGGAGTCCAAGGTGAGCTGGGCAAAATAATTCACTTAGTGCATTTTGGAGCACCCTTAGATATGAGAAAGTACATTTAGGAGGACCCTTAGATACAACAAGTACATTTAAGAGCACCCTTAGATTTGTTTAAATATTTGATTAGTCTAGTGAGATAATATACAGGTAAATTTTAATAATGTGGTTTGAAACTGAAGTAAATTCTGGGAGTTCAGTCTGGTTGAAGGGGGCAAGAAAATGCACTACATGGTCTAAAGTATGTGGACACCTGCCATCCAACATCTAATCCCAAATAATGGGCATTAATATCGAGTTCATCCACCCTTTGCTGCTATAACAACCTCCACTCTTCTGGAAAGGCTTTACACTAGATGTTCGGAGCATTGCTGCAGGGATTTTCTTCCATTCAGCCAGAAGAGCATTAGTGAGGTCGGGCACTGATTTGGTGATTAGGCCTGACTTGTTGGCTTTCCAATTGATCCAAAAGTTGTTTGATGGGTTTGAGGTCAGGGCTCTGTGCAGTTCTTTCACACCGATCTATATTGACCATTTCTATATGTCTGCCCAGGGGCAATGTCATGCTGAAACAGGAAAGGGCCTTCCCCAAACTGTTGCCACAAACTTGGAAGCACAGAATCATCTAGAATTTCATTGCATTAAGATTTGCCTTCACTGGAACTAAGGGGCCTAGCCCAGACTATGAAAATCAGCTCCAGACAAAGAGGTGTCCAGATACGTTGGTCATATAGTGTACCTACCATGGATGAGGCAAACAGATTAAGACAGTGGTGAAAAAGAACTCCCACTAGAGATGGTGAAGAGTGAAGAAGGGGAGGCGCCACAGAAAGTGACATCATTGGGGAGAGGTGTGTGAAATCACCACAGGCAGTTTAACCACTGACATGGTCTGTTTCTGTGTTGTGTCTCAGGTAGTTTCAGAGGTGGCCACTCTGGCTACATGCATGCACAGCCTGCAGCAGGAGTTGAAGAGCTTGAGGACTGAGCAGGCCAGGAAGCAGTGCATGATGGGAGAGATGCTCTCCTGGCTGCAGGCTCTGACCTCCACTCAGCCGCCATCGGCCCCCGTGGCAGACAGTGGTGTGCAGACATCGCCCTGCCCCTGGGAGAGACTCTGTCTGGTTAGCGAGAAGACGCAGTACATCCAGAGCCTGCAGCTGAGCACAGGGCCAGCACCACAGCCTCCAGGAGTGACTGGATACTTTGGGCCACTGCGGCCCATTGACCAGGAACCCTGCCGAACCAGCGAGCCAAACCTGCGGGTTGCTGCCCACACAGAGCCGGAGCGAGCTGAGGCTCTGGCAGACAGAACGTGTGAGATGCATGAGCAGAAACCATACCGTACCCACCCTGCCACGGCTCACATGCCGGGAATACAAAAAGGTGCAGCCGACACAGGGCCGCAGGAAACTGCAGCTGCCTGCAGCCAGCCCGGAGCCACGCAGGAGAACCTCGGGCCCCTGTCTCGAGATGACGGAGGCATTCACCGAACTGGCGGAGTCCCTAAGCTAGCTGGCAGGCAGAAGAGAACTGCCCAGAGAGGGCAGAGAACATGGATGCCCAAGAGGAGGAAGAAGGTCCAGCCGCTGCGTGGGGGGCAGGGCAGTGGCAACAGGGGCAGAGCGATAATGCCTGCCCCCACTTCCTGCCAGAGTCCAGCCTATCACACGTACGAGAACGCAGGGGCATGCTTCAATCCCTGTGCAGGTTGGTCCCAGGACAGCAACAGCATACAATTTGTCTCCGGGTGTGAGGCGACCACAGCATCATGGGTAATACCACTCCCTGCAGCCAAGACTGAGATCACACAGAAGGGGTTTTGGCAGCTGTTTGATTTCTGTGATGATTCTGACTAGACACACCATCTGTAAGCATGCTGAGGTGTTTCTAAAAAAAGCCATCATCTGAATAGGACTTGTTCGTACCTAGTGTAGGTCAGGGGTGTCAAAAGCATCTGCAGCTTTTTCCTTTTAGTCAGCAATCAGTTCAGGCATTGGAGGAAGTTGCATGGACTCTTTAGCTAATCAGTGTCTTAAGTGAATCCCTTAAGAGCTGAAACACAGCAAAAATCAGCAAATGCTGTGGCCAACCAAGACTGGAGTCTTACAGCCCTGCTGTAGCTTTTGTTAAAGCTCCTAATAGATATTGGGTACTGTTATTACAGCAATGTACTGTCATATACAAGCCTTTCATTGCTTGCTCTATAATGATTAATTCCAGGGATTGTATGTTTAAAAAAAAAAAAAAAAAACTTTTTTTTATATAATATTAAACTGTAAAATGTATGGAACCTTAACACATTACTTATACATCAGAACAAAGGTTTTACAGACTGACCAAAATCTGTTTTAGGCATCGGTCAGTCTGCCACACTGATGCAGTGCTACTGCTGGTACTCAAGATCAGCACAAGCTTGTTCAACCGTTTTTAGCCACAGAAATGCACCATTGCCATCTGTCTCCTTGAAGACTTCGGCCAAACCACTTTAACCGATAAAACTACTTTTTGATCTATTAATGCTACGTAATTTCTTTCCTCTTCTTAACGACAATGCAAATTTCTGAGCACATTACTGTAGGAAGTCTCAAAATTCCTAGTCTACTACCCTCATGCAGTTCAGTTGGAATTCAAGACAGTTTTTTCCAGGGAATTTTCCCCAAAAACTCGTGTTTTTGCTTTTGTTTGCAATAGTGTCCCGTTAATTTATACCTTTGTGGCATGTTCCTTGATTTCATGATCAATAAAACTAACCACATATTTCTCATCTTTCTTTATTTAATTTTATTTTATTGGCTGAACAAATAATGCACTTGTGTTGCTAAATCACATACAGTAAATAAGAATAATGAAGAATGAACTTGTTTTTTATATCAACAGTGTTTAAATGTTTTCTTTGTTTTTGTTGTTTACTGTGCCTCAGATTGTGATTATCAGGCGTGTGCCATCTCACAGCTCAGTCTCTCCCTTCTCACTTCTATCGGGGGTGTTTGGATGAAATTTATAACAGTTGGATTTTTTTGTAAGCTTTTTACATAAAAGTGAATATTTTTTCATGATGCAGAGGTTAATGAGCACTAAGCAAGATGACTAACTGAGAGGGAAAACAGGCTGCTCTCTGTCTGATGTTTCTAATTTCAGAGGTCAATCTGCTCCAATAGTTTTTATTGTTGCCTTATCAAGCCCTGGGTCTAGACATTCTTCCGTTTTCTGAGCAAAACATTGCTGGCGTATGCTGTGTGCCCTGGTGTTTACGAGCACCAGCAGGCGATGTGTTTGTCTGTGCAGCGCTAAGATCGGTGTTATTGACCAGGTTTGAGCTGTGCTGCCTGTGAGCAACGCAAGGTGCAGGTCAGGCATCGGAGCAATGAGCCTCAGAACAGGGATGTTTTTGCACTGTATGTTTCTGTGCAAGTTAACATGCTGCCCCAGTGAAGTGCCTCCTTCGTGTCCCTGAGTATTTGCCTCTCCTCCTTCCACATCTCTGCCTGTAATGGAGCTGATTGATGATTACATGAGCCCTTTGACTTGTCCCATACAGAAGTGTGGAGCCTGCAGCAGACTCAGGTTTTCATTCAGTGTAATCCATAATAATAATAAGAATAAGAATAGAGAACTTTCCATGAAGCCTATGACAACGCACAAAGTAACTAAGAAAACAAGACGTGCATAAGCTAAAAGAACAACTGGTAACAGGAAGAGACAAGTAGTACATAAACAGGTGTTGAAATGCCATGGCACATATCCAAGTGATAACGAAGCTCTCTGTGGCTTTGATATCGATCATACCATTCATGGTTACAAATGCAAAATGTTTCTACACTGCTACCCTTTAACAGGGCGTGCAACAAGGCCCATGTATCCTCTATCCAGAGCTTAAGTATCCAGCACACAGAAAAACAAAGGTTCTCAGATAGAGTAGAAACCAATGTACCATGAGGCAAACTCTGTCCTTCGGAATCTCACCTCATAGCAGATAATGCTATGGGGCACACTCATGTAAGATGGGTGAGACCAGGAGTTTTACTAAGGAGGTCAGGGGGCAGGACTGGGAGAGGTATAGTCATGTTACTCCTCAAGTAGGTCAGGGGGTGGGGCCTTGAGGCCCCGGGGGTTGAGATTGGCCACCAGGCAGACATCATAGCTGTCATGCATCAGGACACGCCTCGCCACCATGGTCCACCGGTTTTCCCAGGGATCCAGCTCCAGGATGTCCTTGGTGATGATGTCATGCCGACCTGTGGTGAGACAGACACATGAACGTGACCTGTCACCAGCAGTGAAGCATCACTTTCCATCATTAGACGATCTTCCATTTACTGGTGTCTGACACCTGGGTGCCAGTAAAATTTACCCAATTGCTGGTGTGGCTTACCTGCTCCCCTGTAGAAGCCGCAGACGTAGATTTTGCCCCCTACTACACCGGCATTGGAGGCGTTGGTGTGCAGGGACAGCAGGGGCCCGGGAAGTGGGGGCCCTGCCCTCCAGAAGTCTCCATCTGGATTGTAGATCTCCACTACATCCAGGCAGCGGCGTGACTGCCCACGATCCACCCCCTCGCACCCAATGCCACCTGCAGGAAGAAGGAGCAACATCATGATGCCTGAATTTTTCCCATATTTTCTCCCAGTTTGGAATTCCCAATTATATTCACACTCATCACTCCAAACTCCATTATCAATCCAGGAGGCCCCAGAATAGCATGTATCTCATGAGTGCACTCAGCTAGTTTCTGCTTGGCTGCAGTCCACTATCTCAGCTGAGTTTAGGTTAGCACTGTCAGCTGTGTGTTATGACTGACAAATGATTTATGGTCATTCCAGTTACGTGTGCACTTTGGTTATTATTATAACTAGTGGGCATGTTTGGTTCCACCCCATCCTACCGCATGCTCACCCAAGACGTAGATCTCTCCATTGAGAGCGACGGCACTGCAGCGGTATTTGGAGTACCGCATGGGTCCACATTCGACCCATGTGCTTGCGCCAGGGTCCAGCCTGAACAATCGGCTGCTCAGGCATTCAGGTTCATCGTCTGGCCGGTCAAACTGTCGGGATGAGACGCAACAGGACAGGTGCGGTAGGAGGGGTAGAACAGGGGTAAGGGGTACGTACTGCTAAACATATACTCCTAGTGCTGCAGTAATTGCATATGAGTATTGCTACAGTGTTACAGAGCAAGAAGCCTTCCCATGCAACTGCCTTGTACTGTATCTAAGTGTGTGGGAATATATCAGTGCTTAGGAGTGACACATATTAGTGATACATATTAGGGGCACATATTAGTGCTTTCTCCCCCCAGTCACTTCCTCCTCATTCACTCCTTAGTGTTATCCCTTTTTAAAAGAGAGTTTTCATGAAAAATTGTGTTGCTGGGGCAATTTAGTTGGGTATTTTCTAAAAATAGAATGAAAGCCAGAATTATGGACCCTGCTGGGTAGCTTATCCTGTCAAAGCACTGTTTCATTTCATGGACAAATCCCAGGATCTGGTATCGAATCTGGATTGTGGCAATTGTACCAACTGTGGCCAGCAGCCAGCAGGGTGAGGCACAATTGGCACGTGTGACAGTGTCATCTTGCTGGTTGACTGAGCGCAAGCATGTCATGTCTGAGTGAGACCAATGTGCAAACTGCAGAGTGTTAAGAAATAGTGGCTGACATCACATGGGGAGAGCACATGCATGTCTGTGTTCTCCCAGATCAACAGAGGTTGCAAGGAGTGTTGCAATGTAAGCATGACTGGCCATTTGAAACTGGGGAGAAAAAGCATAATTTTGTAATGAGAAAGCCAGAATTATCCCCTAAGGCTGAAATAATTAGCCTGGAGTTATTTTGCTGCTAATTCAATTATTTCCCTCTGACATTTAACACTTTGTGCGTTGCACTGTTGAAGAGGCTCCCAGAGGTGATGGGCAGTATAGTGAAATACATTTTAATTGGTTAATTTTATTTTGAAAATATTTTAAATGTAAACTCCTTCAGGCTTTCACGCCAGTTACCTGTGGGGTCCTCCCTCCTAGCACATAGAGGCGGTCTTTGAGTGTGACTGCGCAGTGATAGGCCAATGGGAGGGGTAAGGGAGTCGTGCTTCGCCAGGCCCCACCCCGCATAGACCAGCGCTCCACTGAGTTGGTGATGAAGTATTGCTTCCTCAGCTTCATCTGCCCGCCCAGCAGGTACAGGGTGTCACCCACCGCGCCCAAGGCATACATATCTCTGTGCTCTGCTGAACAAAGCTTCTGCCAGCTCCCCTGGGCCGATGCCTTGTACCTGACGGGACAGCCACACAACAAAAGGAAGGCACAACAGAGGGCAGGGGGTCCTTTCAGTGACACGTTTGGCTGCAGTAATTATGGTCACATGTGGTTTCCTAGCTCATGAAACTGTCATATTCAAGGCTGAACATACTAATGACCAGTGTACCAGTCATTAAGCGGTCTGACAGATATCTAACCACCACACTGGTCATTAAGTGTTCTCACAGTTTTTCCTCTCACCTGTAGACGTCCACATTTCGGCTCTTCTCCCGAGCCATCCTGCGAGCTCCCGCCTCTCCCGCCACCACAATGTCATTGTCATGGGTAACCACACCGGCGCACACATAGCCCAATGCCTCACCATAGCGGGGGGAGGTGATGTAGTGGATCTGTCCGGTGGTGGGGGAGAAGCAGAAGCTGTAGTCGGAGTAGGAACCATGGCGGGACCGGATGCCCTGGCCCTCAGCACCAATGCAGAGCAGCAGGTCGACGGTCTCCATGCCATAACGCAGCTTCAGCTTGCGTGGTGTGGCTAACGGGGGGCATTGGATAAGCTCCAGCGCCTCCTGCACCATGTCCTGGCATTCTGCATTGGCCAACAGCACCGTGTTCCTCCGCAGCGCCTCTCGCAGGAAGTCTGGGCTCACGAGGGGCAGCCTGACCTTGCGGAGCAGCTCGGGGAGGCTCGCCGCCCGACGGTCCGGGTCGCTGTTCACCCAGCGCAGCACCACATCCAGGATGCTCTCCTCCCGCGACACGTTCAGGTCGTCCGAGCCGATGAGCGTTAGCAGCTTATGGCACTCCAGCTCCACCACCTCCTCGTGCAGGCACACCTGGGCGAAGTTCTGGCGAAGGTAGCGATGAGCCAGGTCGCGCAAATCCTCGGCTCCCAGGTCACGTGCGAAATGGTACACTCCCAAACAGTTTGAGGCATCCATATTTTCAGTCATGTGTCTCTGGCAGCGCACGAAGACATCGTCCAGCTGCAGCACGAAGGCGGCCACGGCCACACCCTGCACGTTGGCGTTGGACAGCGGTAGCTCTGATCGGTACATGTAGTTAAGGATGAGGCGAAGGATTTCGGGGGGCGTGTCCTGTAGTGTCACCTCTCTTCTGTTGCACTCCTGCAGGCCGCAGGTGAACATGGCCATGAAGTAGGGGCTGAAGGCAGACAACACCACCCTGTGGCAGGGGAAGCGCACGCCCTCTGTGACCAGCACCACGTCCGTCATCTCTCCCGCCTCCTTCATCCGCCACAGCCGGTCCATCAGTGACAGCCCGTGCTTGGACCGCAGATCCATGCTTGTAAACCCAGGGTTCCAAAATCAAATCCCACAGGGTTGTAGTGACTTCTGTTGTTTGGAGAGTTTCAGCACTTCTGTTTGATTAAGTCACTGGTTGGCAAAATAGTCCACACCTTTGCTTCCAAGGCCTCAGTTTGCAACTAACTGAATGGAAACCATAACCACTGGGGCCCTCCAGGACTGGAGTTTGAGATTCCTGTTTTAACCAGAGTGGGGATAAAGGGAAGTGTAGCTTTTGTGCAAGATAATTTTGGGGATGGGTGATGTGCTTATCTGAGAGAGAGAGAAAGAGAGAGAGAGAGAGAAACAAAACATATCACATCTCCCCACACACCATCAACTCATAATGCACCTCCATATTACGCCTCCTCCTATGCCACCACCTCATAATGTACCTCTATACTACACTTCATCTTATGCCACCTCCTCATAATGCACTTCCACATGTTGCCATGCTACTTCCACTACTGACAAACTGATTTGTATGTAATGGTGTTTGTTAAAAAAACAATTAATTAATTATGAAAGCATTCATTCTTACATTGATTTGTGTAATAAAAAAAATAAAATGCATATTGGTGGTCAATTTATTGTATAGGGACAATTTACAATTTGAGAGTCACATTTGGGAAATATATGGAGGCTATGCAATAGTTGCAATCAAAAGCTTTGTAGGGGTTAACATTAAATTGCTTTTAGGATTTTTGTCAATAGCAAATAATATTTTGTGTTTGGTTTGATTTGACAGTCAATGGATACTACGCAGGAATTTTAGCCTTGCTGTGGTCCTGTGTTTACAATCAATGAAGTCTCCATCTCCATCTTCAATGTCGCCTAGTCACCCTGAGTACCCCACCTAATGTAGCTAGCTGGATAGGTAGAGGTAACATTACTTACAGGTCCAACAGAAAACAGGTCAACTCCATGACACTTTTTAATCACCTTGGCAAACTTCAGTTGACACCACAGAGGAAAAGCCATTCCAAAGTTAACTCTAGTTCTTGAATGAGCCCTGTCTGTTTGTCTTTTTGCTTTGCAGTTTCTGGGCTTCTTCAGCTAGCTAGCAACAAACACTCTACTGAAATGTAATCCCAAACCACAGACTCTGTAGCCACACCGCACCCTCATCCCCCCACCCCACCCCCTACAAACACATACACACAGACACGCTGACACCAAGAAACTTCCCGAACACATATTAGAATAACAAATACAGGTAAAGGTTCACAAATTTGGTGAAAGTGTAAAGACAGAGATTGCCAGCACATAATAGATATGCCTGCATCGGTTATTTTATAATAATTTCAAGGTAAAAATCCTGCATAGAATGCTTTTCACATTCCAGACAATTTTTAAACTTGAATATGGTCATAAAACAGGTCAGCTGTGTTCTTAAACCCTCCAGGTCATTTAACAGTTCAATCCTTTAAGATTAAATATTACAAATATATGATTAGAGTGTTCTTAACGGAACATTCTAATGCTGATGTAACAATCACTGCTGGGAACTAAAAGCAATGGATTTCTCGCACACTTTTCATTTTGAAAAACATTCCAAAAAACCTACCCTTCAAAGGGTTAAGAACCATTGTACAGCATTCCCTTAAGTCAAGCAGTGATTTATATTACTAAATGCATTCAAGGGCATTCGAAATGAGCTGAAATTTTATGAAATTCATTTGCTTACATTTACTTTACATTTATTTATTTGTTTGCACAAGTCCAAATTAACATTTCGCTCATAGAGGGCAGACCTCAAGTCATGTCGAATCATGCCAGAGGTCAGTGAAGAGCTTGAAATATGAGAATTATTAGACTTATTATTAGATTTATTTTACCACAGGTCAGCAGCAACGATCTACGGCACATACCATTTGTCCCGGGCCTCGGCTCAAAAATGATGGTTGACAACAGCGCACATTAAACAGAGTCACTTAATGAGTGCAAAATAGTCATGGTATAATACTGCTTAGTGTCAAGCGCACAATAAGCAGCTGAAATCTCCCCAACATGCATCATGTGTCAAAAACCAGAAAAATAAGATTGCAGAGCGCTAATACTAATACGCGTAAACGCATGCATCCAATAAAGACCACAGTACCGGCCTCCGAGCCTCTTCCAAGACTTTCTGTTTTCAGGAAACAAAGGTATTATTTGTAATATTGACAGAAACTTTTCCAATCCAACACGGAGGGCTAGCTATGTACACACGTTGAACGGGTCTCCCTTTCTCCGCAACAGAACTTAAAATAGACCATGATGTAGCACGTGTCAAATTGCAAGCAGGACCGAGGGAGGAAACTAACATCAATTGTAAGAACTCAATTAAAGGACAGTAATACGAATTTCCAAGAAGCGTTCTATTTTAACAAAGTTATAATTCGTCTCCGTTTTTATTGTTGTCTTATAGGCTAAAGGCTTAGATCCACTATCTCTGAAATTACATTTGAGAGCTAGTGGAGTAATATTTCACAACATATATCTCTTTATATGATCATTCAAACCGTTTACTACTTTGCAAAAAAACGCGCTAGCATAGAGGTGTTGGCAAGCTCCAAATGACCCCAAATGTCAGGTGTTTTCTATGTGAATCGGGATGAGACCTCCACAATTACCAATATTTAGGCGGTAGTCTTACGTAGCGTTGAAACCATAAACGTTTGAATGCATATCTCATGTTTATCCATGAAAGAACGCTCCAGTTTGCTTTGTAGGCTAAGGAATGAAATCACTGTTTTTAATACTAGAGCGCAGAAACAAGAAGCGCTTTCTGGCTTCTCAGTCTGTGCTGTCGCTGCCCAGTATGCAGGATGAATCGTGCCTAAATAAACTAAATAAAATAATAAATAATACAAAATAAAATAATGAAAACAAATCCTGTATTTAATTTAGAAATAATAGGATAATTCACACCTCACGAATGTCCTTTTCACATCCTTTTCACAATAACGTACTCTTATTTAAAGTAAGATGTCCTGTCATTCAACACGAGCGTGGCTGGACCTACTCAATAATTAGGTATATCTTTTGCAATTGATTACTTCGTCTTGTGCAAAGAGCAGTCCCTGGAGCATGGAGTCTGAGGGCTCAAGTCAGCCAACTGTGCTAGCAGTGTTATGTTATAATATTCAGGTCAGGTTTAAGCTTTTTCCAAAGAAAAAAACAATGGACTGGATATTGGATTTTGCAATAGAATTGCACTGCATTAGGGATATAGGACAGCTGTTGTTTGAAGTCCTATAAAGAGAAGGAAGTGAATTTAGGAAGGGTTTCAATAAAACCCTACAGTCTTCTCACAGACATCAGCAGAAACCAGTTGCTGTAAAGATAACTGTAATCAGGGTTTGAGAACAAGGGCTGGTCTGTATATCTGGCTCTTTATTGGCTGCCTGCGACCCATCAGGAAGTTCGAGAGGTGTGTCTGCTTATCTAGCATTTTATTGGTTGTCACCCCACATGCAGTAAAATGTTAACTGTTGTCTGCCCAGCAGTTCTCCACGGATGTGCAGATGTGCAGATGTGTCAATCACCTGGGTTTGCTGCGTGACCAGGTTAAATACTGTCACTTTTTGGCAGGATTTGATCAGTTGAAGATTATGCTTTTGAGGGCCGAGATTATGCTATGAGCAGACTGTGTCATGCTTATAGAAATGGGAAAAAAATAATCATTTGGTGAACCAGTAATGGAAAAGAACAAGTCAGCACTGTGAATGCTGGCTCAATTTAGCTAACCCAGCCACTACATGTAAAAACCATTTGCCATTTGTAATGTATGAAATATCCATTGTGTAATGTGCCCTAGGGCACGGATCTCAGGTTACTGTTGGAGAGGCCCACAGTGTCTACTGGTTTTATGGTATGCTTCAGCACTTAAGAGCTTAATTTAAGTCCTTGATCGGCTAAAGAATCCCCACATCTTGGCCTAACCTGATTGGCTAGAGAGTCCCCACATCTTGGCCTAACTTCACTGCTGACTTCAATTAAACCACAAGAATTTACGAACTCTCTGGCCTTCCAGGAATGGGTTTTGAGATCCTTGCACTAGAGAAAGGCTAAGGAAAAGCAGTTTCAGTTTCAGCATACTGAAACCAGTATACTCAGCTGAGAGATTTTGGGAGAAAATATTTAAAAAACTAGGGACACCAGTATGTCTTAAGTTTGAATTAAATATATATTTGCAAAACCAGGATGCTGATCTCCAAGTACCTATATAAGTTAAATACCAGACAATGCAGAACAAAATTAAAATAGCCTTCTAGTATAATAGAGAAGGTTCAATTGCAGTAATTTCCCAGTGCCGTGCATCACATTATGCAACCAAATTCTTCACTGGTGATAATACACGTCATTTAACTCAGGCATTTTGTCAAGCATCTGCTCCTGAGAAAAGTCGTACTAAAGACTAGTGGGGTTCCGAATCAGCCCATAGGCCAGAGGGTAATGTTTAATCTGCCAGTACACGTATTTATGTTAATATTCACCATGCGGACGGAAGTCCTGACTGTGTCACTGATCTCTGAACCAAATGCTCCAACAGAGGGAGAAAACCACACAAATTGCTTAGTCTGCATCCCTCTCAGCACAAACAACTGTACCCTCCCCACTCTTACTCAACATGCTCTCCTCCCTCAACCTTGATTGATTTAATTTATAACTGTTAAAATCCCTGCAGAACAGTTTCTCATTTCTCCACACCTCAGCAAAAAATAGACCAACCAGATCTATCCACCAACAACTCATGCCATGTTCTATGTGTGAATGTTCAATATGATGAGTCTTACAAATGAACACTGTACACTAAAAGATGTGAAATGAAGGACATTGAAGCAATGGAACTGGCCTGCCATCCTGACCCGACAGGCCACATTGTGTGGAGTAGTAGAAAAAACAGGACCAAAAAGTTTCAAAATAGAACTAAAAAAGATTCACATAGCCTGTTATCATTGTCAAGTCAATTTCAGAAACACTAACATTTTAAAACACGATAAGAATTATCTTTACACAGAAGCACACCTCACACACGCACACACACACACAGACACACACTGATATGTTATCTCAGCCAGTGGTTGGGCAGCCCTGCTCTAGAGTCAAATGCATTCATTTTAGACTACAGGTCAGGTTAAATCTAGTGACTATCAGTGCATTAAATAGAGATGGGGGGAGGAGTTATGCCAAGTCAAATAAGAGAAATTGTATAAATTTACTCCCCTCTTATTTTTTGTATTTCACCAAATTCATTTCTTAACAAAATTTGAACGCAAAAGTTTAGCAAAACAAAGAACAGTGAGACAATCATTCATTAGTTTGCTTGTTTTTTCTGTAAGATAAAATAATTAATATTATGCTTGTTTAATATCTCATAATGAAACAATACTTTCACTTTTTAAAAGATACAATAAGGTAGAACACTGCAATAAAGCATGGGGAAATTAACCCGCATTTTAAAAAAATAATGAATGCAAAATCAGCTAATCTGCCCACCCTGACAGGCAGAGATTTTATTTAGCACCTTTTAGCACAGCGTAGAGGGAAAGCACATTCACTTGAAGGTGAGTGAAATTTGGGCAGGGAATTAAAAAAGAGCATAACACCGGAACCCGGGCAGTCTCAAACGGAGAGGTCCCAGAAACAGTTACGACAAAGTCTGACATAAATTAAGCACTGGGTACTGAATGATGAACAAGAAATAGAAACACAAAACATGTTCCAAATTTACACTAGTGTAGTCACTGGTTATGAAATACATCTCTCAAAATTGTAATCCCTCTTTTACCATAAATTTTAAACAGGTCAAATCGGCCCAAACTGAACAAAAGGGTTAACTCTAGCTCCAAGTAGAAACCTTATCTATAAAGCCAGACTTTTAATGAGCAATGACAGGATTCTGACAATGTTTTTGGGCTGTAACCTCATGTTTCCGCAGGCTCATTAAACAGACTTTCAGGCGTAAGATGGTTGTTAATATATGTCAGTTCCATGTGTGGCTTTGCGCTTCTTGCCTCATAATTTTCCTGCTGTAATATCCTGTAGCCTGGTTAAATATTAATGCAGGTTTACCATCACCGGAAAAAGGAAGGTACCCTTGCATGTCACCCGTGGTCACTGACTGTGATCTTCCCTCATATTAGTGGCAGATGCTGCACTGTGGTGGATGTTCCTTTTCTGGCTTCCCTGACCAACCGAGGAGCACATGGAATAGTTTTTAAAAATATGAAATTCAATGTATTTATACAGGAATAAAACATTGTATAAAAGGAGCAAACTAATGTTCAGAAGGTTCCTATTTTTCAGTATAATAAAAAATGACCAGAGACCAGAAAATATAAATTTTTTTATTATACTACAAAAGAGTATAATAAGAAAATTTGAGAAAATTTTGATAGGGCATACAATAATGTTAGATGAATGAGATGCAAGTGAAACGACATCAATTAAAAGCGATGCTATAAAAATAGCTGCAAGCAGTGATTACAGGTGCCCAACAATCATTACTAAAATAAAGCCAATGAATATGCAGCCAATGTTCTGTGATTCAATGTGGCCAGTTGATCCCAAAGCCATTGATAATGCATTTTAGTGGCTCCTGGTGGCCATATTGTTAGCCTACAAACTTTATGTTAATAATAAATATGCACATATTTAAATCTTTATGGTAAAGGAAAAAGAGTCTGTATATTGCATTGGTAACTCCCAAGTAATCAAGATTTTATGCTAAATCACCTCACAGCATAATCAAAGCTTCAAATGAATTCCATCTGAAGTGCACCTGTATACATAAGCTCAGGGTACCTGACATCAAGGAAAAAATTTAAAAAATCTGAACTGTTCTCACAAGCTTGCATGAGGGCATGCAAAAATGCAAATTATTCCTTTATGGTTTGACCTGAAGTGATGAAATTTAATAGATATATTCACACTCATGTCAAGATTCCAACCCCATGTGGCTAGTGAATCTGCTTTCCTGACTGATTGTGGAAGGTTGTTCCACCAGTGTAGGTTGAGGGCAGAGAATAGCTGGGGTCCAAGAAGCAGCAATTGAATGCTCAGCTGGCTAGAGGACGTTGAGCAGACCTTTGTGTCCTATTAACTATTAAATTAGTGAAAGTTACCTGTAAGTATATCAGATGGTCTCAGATGTTGTTTTACAAGTAATCAAGAATTTGTCCATTTAGTGCCATATTAACATGGCTTGTACTGTCCTCACAATTACAATTGCTTACCTTAAATTTCTGAATTCTGAATGTTGGAAAACATGTCTAGGTATGTCTTTACACTGTACCTGTTCCCTTGCTCTCATTCATTAGTTCGTTCATTCGTTCGTTCGTTCGTTCGTTCGTTCGTTCGTTCGTTCGTTCGTTCGTTTGTTCATTCGTTCGTTCATTCATTCTCTCTCTCTCACTGTCTCTCCATGGTTGTACGTGTGTGTGTTTACCTGAATGAAGTGCCATTAAAACCAGACAGCACAATCTTTCTTGGCAACTGCTTTTGGCAGTCTGTCACCAAATACAGGACTGGCCTAGTCAGATTGAGCAAAGCCCACAACACTAAAAGCATAAACATGTGAAAAGTTTCCAAGATTGTAAAGCTACATTATGTGCCAGGCCATTCCTTTCCAGTTTGATTAGGGGTAATTTGGCCCTGGTGGTGGGTTAAAGTGCTAAATGGCTTTTAATGGGTTATGGTGTTTTTGCTTTGTGTTCCTTGTGATGGTGTTATGCAGTTATTCTCAAAGTTAGCCATTAGGTGCTGAAGGACACCCATTCCACAGGTGTATAAATGAAAAGGGTTTGGGTTTGGCTGGGGGACAGTAGACGGTACACTGAGCTTAATGTATTATCTAACTTTTTGCTGAATCTGGATATAAACCTCAACACTTCGGAACTGACAGGACAAACAATACAATAATGAAATTCACTTCTACTCCACTAGTTCATCAGTTTCTGGGACCTGTATTCCTGAAAAACGTATTTTTATAGAAGGGGTCTGTTCTCACATTAGACATACACTGATAGGTTGGTGGTTTAAGGGCATATGTTTTTGGACTGTATTTACATTGACAGACAGTTGAACCATGGGCACAGAGCGGAGGGAAACACGCTACAGCGTGGACAGAGACCTGCTGGATGTGAAACGGCTGGAGGAAGCAGCACGAAGAGTGGATAACGCTGACAACATGTCACCATTCAAGTGTCTCAAACAATCACTGAGGTGAGAGAGGTACAGGCACAGGAGAGGTCTGTATTCGCAGTGTATCCGTAGTGAGAAATGTATAGGCATCTGAGAGGTCTGTGTGTCTGGGGAGAGACCTAGGCATTGCCCTGATGACAGGGATTTAGTGGCACAATACATTTTGATTGGTTAATTGATTTATCTTTATTAGCCATTTTAGCATTTTAATGATCTCATCTTTTTGTCTCTTGGTGCTACAACATGTTCTGTATAGTTAGAAGGGGAGGAGAAGTGCACTCAGTTGGCTGACCATTTCTGTTCGACTAATCTGTAATCTGCAAGCAGAAATTTACAGCCTTGGTTCCATCTGGTCCACAGGACAAATCACTGTACTGTAACTGCCAAACAGGAGCACAATTTAATGGCAATATATTGTTGCTGGTTTTGTTTACGATAGATTTATGAAGTTCACTGTTGCCGTTAGCTATTTTTACTGCTGTAATCTTACTAAATTGACTGAGTACAGTTAAAAGTGATACAGATAACATATTCTTCACAACAGCAGATATGTGAAGCTAACTGCCGTAGCTTTCAGGTCACAGGTTTAATTAGATGAGTCATACACGTGCAAACATAAGTTCACTTTTGGCTGGACCTGCGAATGACATGTACATGTTCTTTCTTGGGCAGTAGGTAATATTGCACCAGGTCAGCTGATGTTTGCAAACAGCTCTCTGTGCCCCGGACATATTGGGAAGATATTTGCAGATGTCTTTGGATGTCAGATGTCAGCGTACAGCTGTCCTCTCTTGTTGACATCCTTCCTGAAGGTTTTCAGGAGAATTTTGGAAGGAAAGTATGTTCATACATCCCAGTCATACGTGTCTGTGGCCAAGAATTACTAAGAGACCTGGTGCAAACATATGTTCTTGTGCAATTAACTACTTTTTACAACAGGAAAATAAAAAAGTAAACTTTAGTGTGAGGTTTGTCATTTGCAAACATAAGTGCTGGAGGTCTGACATACTATGTCTGTTCTGGTGCTGCTAGTTCAATTCTGATGGGCAGCCAACTCAAATCATAGGACCACTACCAAATTGCTGGTGGTGTAAGGATAAATCTCCATTAAAGTCTCAAATGAAAAAAAAATGTGTGTATAATATTTCATTTGATGACCCAGACAGTTTTTGTGTGTGATGAAGAATGTTTTATATACTTACAGAAGTTTCTGCTGACTTGCCAGGTTACAATAGTGGGTAAGAAGCGTATTTAAGGGTTTGTGGTCTAAAACAAAAAAATCATGTCCAAAGCCGACTGTAGAGCAACATTATTATTATTATTATTATTATTATTATTATTATTTTAAATAAGAGTAACTACTGTTCAATACTACAGCAAGTTCATAGATATGACACTTAAAAATGCCCAGTTACTGCTTTCAATGCCGCAAAATGTTTTTAAAATTAAATAACTTATTATTATTATTATTAATAATATTATTATTATTAATAATAATAATAATAATAATAATAATAATAATGAAAATTGGTGGGATTCTGCAAAAGTATTCTAGAATTCTACTGGGTTCTAAATGGTTAATTATTATTTGAGGCTTTTATCTAAGCTACTTACAAACACATCTAGCCAAGTCTTAGACAGGATATTTTATTGAGTTATGGTTGTTACTTCATTCACTGCAATGCTATGTAACTGTACTCACACCACCGAGGTTAGGCGTGAAGTAATTGTCCCCCACCCGATGAAATCGACATTGCATTATTGATGGGGGAAAACATATTTTATAATCACTTGTTAATGGGTTGAGCTCAAAAAGCCACACTCTCAGATGCTAGGCAACCAGCTAGCTACAGTCTCATGTGAATGTACATTTTGTGTAGATAATGAGACTTGCAAATAATAAACCAAAAACCATGTTTTAAGTCAATTCAAGATGATCGTAATGGACTTTCTGACTTAGTTTAACAGTACGCCTGAACAGCAATTTGAAATATTAGCAAATAAATGTTTTTTTTAAATTCTACTCCAATAGGTTTTATGAAGCTTTGCTGGCAGTATGAGCACAGGGCTGTTGACAGAGAATAATAAAAAAAAACATCTTTTACAAAATAAAAATATAGCTCAAATAAATAAGTGGTGCGGGTTGCTTTGCGTGGTGGCAAAGCAATCAAATTATATATGAGGTACATATAGTATATATAAATACATATTTCAAGTAGATGTAATTGAACTGTAATACTTCCCATCACTGATGGCATCCTGATTCTGTAAACCTGACTGCAGCTGGAAACTTCCTGGCGCTGTAACCAGCACGAAGGAGAGCTGTAATTGCTGATAAGCACAAATAAACATTGACAAAGACTTAAGAAAATGCACGGCAATAAAAGACATGGATGAGTCTGCCATTGCCTGCACTTTTATGGCCGCTCGCATTTATTGTATACATTTATATATTTATTTTTATGCCTGAATTCTCACCTCTCATTCCTCTGATTGGTCAGTTAGCTTTTTATTGTATTGGCAGGAGACAAAAGAGAATTCCTTCTCCTTTCTTCTGCTTCCCCCCTTATATTTTTCTTCTTCATACCTCTCTCTTTTCCCTCTGTCTCTCCCCTCCTCAGGTGTTCAGTGCCCAGGTTAAAGCGCAACATGGTGAGCTGGTTCCCAGTACTCTACTGGCTCCCCCGGTACTCTCTCTGGGAATATGGCATGTCAGACCTCATCTCTGGCATCAGTGTGGGCATCATGCACCTGCCTCAGGGTGAGTAAGAGTACAGCAGAATTAACATAAACACTCTCTACCTCAGAGAAACCCTAGAGAGTAAACACAGCAGAATGACCTTAGAGGCTCTGAAAAACAGAGTGACCATAGACTCACCATGCCAGTGTGACCATAGAGATTCACCCTTATCTCAGCAGCATGCTCATAAAAAGTAAATATAGGAGAGTGACCACAGAGGTTCAGCACAGCAGTTTGACCATAGAGACTCACTGCAGCACATTGACCATAGACTCACCACAACAGAGTAACCATGGAAGGTGAACACCAGAATGCCCATGGAGACTTACCACAGCAGACTGACCGTAGAGACTCAACACAGCACATTGACCATAAAGACTCAACCTTATCATAGCAGTGACCATAGATACTTAGCACAGCAGAGTGAGCAGAGATTCTCCACAACAGTGTGACCATAGATGAAACAGTCTTGATTATGGGGTTCTGTGTGACCATTTAGTATAAGTTTAAACCTCATTAATTTGTACGTTCCTCCATACAGGGATGGCATATGCGCTACTGGCGTCTGTGCCTCCAGTGTTTGGGCTCTACTCCTCTTTCTACCCCTCTCTGATTTATTTCATCTTTGGCACATCCCGACACATCTCTATAGGTGAGATGCATTCAATATGGCAGACTGCTTCTCATTTAACAGGGCAACCCGTTTCATGCAGGCAGGCTTGTAGTTTTTCTGTTTGTGTGCCAGTCTATATTTGTTTCAGCATGTGTCAGTGTGTGCATATACATAAATTTGTCTGCAAGCTTGTTCATATATACCTTTTATGTGTGCATGTGTGTACTTGGTGTGTGTGTGTGTATGTTGTGTATATGTGTGCACACGTGTGTGCGTGCCTGTGTGATTTGTGTATGTTGGGTATGTGTGTATATGTTGTGTATGTGTGTGTTGCAAATGATTGTGCTTGTGTGTGTTGCATATCTTTGTGTGTGTATGCATGTGTGCCTGCATGTGTGTGTGTGTGTGTTTAGGCACATTTACGGTGCTCAGCATCATGGTGGGCTGTGTGACTGAGCGCCTGGCCCCGGACCACTTCTTCCTTGTCCTGAACGGCACCAACCTGACTGGCGAGGTGGACATTCATGCCCGGGATGCCTACAGAGTCAGCGTGGCAGCCACAACCACTGTCCTGGGAGGAGCCATCCAGGTCAGCATTGCAACATGACCCACTGCAGTACTGACTCCCTTATGCTGCAACACTAATCCTGCTGAACCGTCCCTCTCACACTGCATCACTAATATTCTCAAACTGCAACAGACATTCTCACAAAGCACCACTGACATTCTCATACTGAAGCACTGACATCTCATACTGCAGCACTGAATTTCTCACACTGCAACACTGACATTCGCAAACTGAAGCACTGACATCTCATACTGCAGCACTGAATTTCTCACACTGCACCACTGACATTCCCATACTGCAGCACTGACTGTCTTGCACTGCCCCGCCATGCTGCTTTCTGAGTGAGTGAGCTGGTCCCTCTGTGCCTGTCTCCCCAGGTGGTTCTGGGCATGGTGCGGTTTGGCTTTGTGGGCACGTACTTGTCAGAGCCGTTGGTCCGGGCCTACACCACGGCTGCTGCTGTTCACGCAGTGGTGGCTCAGCTCAAATACATCTTCGATGTTTCACCCAAGCGCTTCATTGGACCCTTCTCACTGGTGTATGTGAGTGTCCCACAATCCAGCCTGACCTAATCAACAGTACTTTCTAATGTCTCCCTCTGCCCCTAGTGACTCTCCTCATCCCCCTCTCCCTCTTGTCTGCCCCTCATCCCCCTCTCCCTCTCTCTCCTCAGACACTGATAGACGTGTGCTCCCTGCTGCCTCAGGCGCATGTGGCCACCGTGTTGGTCAGTCTTGTTTCGTTGACTGTCCTCATCATTGCCAAAGAGCTCAACTCCAAATTCAGCCACAAACTGCCTGTACCCATTCCAGTGGAGCTAATCACTGTGAGTTTCTCTCTCTATCCAAAACCTCTTTTTGGGTTGAGTTCTGTCAGTAGAAAAAAGGGCACTGGTGGAATCAGTCATCATTGTGCGGGACAGCTTGGTAGGCTATATAGTAGAGGCCTGGGCTGCTCATGTCCAAGGACGATGCAGTGCTGGATGCTTTCTAGACTGCCAGTAAAGGATGAGGTGAGATGACAGGTCTGCTGTCTAGGTGAATGGCCTGCTCAACATTATGTATTCTTATGTTCTTATGTTTTAATTTGATTCCACACTGTCACGCTGATCTGAAATAGTAATTCATGCAAGGAGTGTCATGTTAATGGGAGAGGCCAACAGGAGTGTGTGCTTGCTTTGGAACCACAAGTCTGTATCCCCCCAACCCGCCTGCAGTGTTTTTACTCTTTCTAGGCCAGTAGGTTATACACAACTTGTTCCCTCTTCATCACCTTGCCACTGTATGTAATTAATCATTTAACTGCAGTAATAGCTGTTGATTTCTGATTCATGGACTGATGATGATCCAGTGTTTAGTAACATGTTCTGCTATCTTTCTTTTTCTTCCTTCCCTTTTTTCAAACATGCACGTGTAAGATTCCTCTGGCAGTCACGTTAGACCGATGTGCATGGCAGATTACAGAGACAAGAGTACACTGACACAAAATATATGTGTGTGTTGCAGATTGTTCTGGCAACAGTGGTATCTTACTACGCTGGCCTGAACAGCAGCTCAGGGGTGGATGTTGTTGGGGATATTCCGAGTGGGTGAGTGACAGTACTAGTTTTTTCTGGGTGGGGGTGGGTGCGGTGGTAGGATATCTGACAAAAAGGGTGTAGGGTCTGCTGGTGGTGGTAGCATCGTTGATAAAATAGGGGTGAATGGGGGTTGCTTAGCAGCTCGCCCGTCATTCCAAAGTATGGATGGATCCGACCGTGTTAATAGCAAGAGTCACCCTGGAGCCCCAATTTCAATTGGGAGGGAAAAAAAAAAATTAAAATGGAGGCCAATGCACTGTCAGCTTCGTACTTCATTGTGCTTCTGAACGCACTTTTTCTGAATGTGTTTTGTTGCCAGTCTTGTGGGTAAACCTTCTCCTCTCTCCTGTGTGTTTGTCGCCCATGTTTACTGCTCGCTGGTGGCTCATTCCAGGCTGAAACCCCCCAGTATGCCAGATGTCAGCATTTTCTGGGAGGTGATTGGCGATGCCTTCGCTCTGGCCGTGGTGGGCTATGCCATCTCCATCTCCCTGGGCAAGACCTTTGCTCTCAAGCATGGCTACAAGGTGGACAGCAACCAGGTGAGCATTGTGGAGCCACACCCACCAGCACTGTTAATATATACTGCTTCTCGCAGACTACCTGTCAGCTTCCATCTCAGATGTGTATGCAGTCTACCAGAACCCCTCCTGGGTAACCAGCTCCAGCTTCTCAGCTCTGTTCTTGTAGGGTACAGTGTGTATGCTGGGTTTCATCCAGCTGGGCTCTTGATTATGTAACTATTGTGTCCGACTATAGCTATGTTTAATTGAGCTCTTATTTAAATGTATGTTGTATGTCTTAAGTGATTGAGAAAGGTGACTTTGTGGTTTATGTGCTTGAAAGTCTTGTGAAAGATACACTTTCCCTTGTGTTTTGCCTGTATTAACACCATTTCTGATGTGGTTAAATCTTGTTAAATTCTGTGGTTGCCCTAAACAGGAACTGGTGGCCCTAGGTCTCAGTAATTCGATTGGGGGACTCTTCCAGTGCTTTTCTGTTTGCTCCTCCATGTCCCGCAGCCTGATACAGGAGACCACAGGGGGCAAGACCCAGGTGAGGCATGCACCTGCACACACGCTTACACACTCACACATGCATGCATGCACAGTCACACATGCGCACACATGCACGCTCACACATGCACTTGCATGCCTGCACATGCATGCAAGCAGACACGCATGCGCACACATGTAAATATACAGCTCATCAGGGTATGTGTCCACTTGCCTGTGTTATAGGTGGATAATGCTGATAGTAGTACAAATCACAGTCAGAAATTTTTATTGTAATGTTAGATGGTGGACATGGACTTCTCTGTGGTAGTCTGAATAGGGTTGTTGTACTTTCAGATTGCGGGAGTGGTCTCCTCTGTGATAGTGCTGGTGACAGTTCTAAAGCTTGGAGCCTTGTTTCATGAACTGCCCAAGGTGAGCCTGTTCTTGATCTGCCACTATTAGGCAAAGCAATGATGCCATTTCATAAATCTCAATCATATAAATGTCTGGTTATGTGTGTGCTTTGAGAGTATGTGTGTGTTTGTCTGTCACTAAATCACTAAATATATGTGTGCATTCATGAATGTTTGTGTATTTGAGTGTGTCTGGGGCCCCTAGAGGTGTGTGTACGTGTGTGTGCATGTGTATGTGTGTTTGGGGGGGGGGGGGGTTTCTTGTTTTTTTAAAAATTTCTATTTCTGTTGAGTTGTACATGATTTTGTTTACGTGTGTGTCTCTGTGACTTTGTGTGACAGGCGGTCTTGGCAGCTATCGTCATTGTCAACCTGAAGGGCATGTTCCGGCAATATTATGATATCGTAACTCTGTGGAGAAGTTGCAAAATTGACCTGGTGAGACGGATGTTTTTAAACAGAGAAAACACACACACACACACACACACACACACACACACACACACAGACAAATTCTGGCCTGAATCTCACTTGCCAATAAAAAGCAATATTATAGGTTACTAGCCATTAGAGATTCCAATATAGATTGCCAACAGATACAAATAAAACAAAGAAATGTTTACATATTTGGTTAATAATAATAACAACAACAACAACAACCATAATAATAATAATAATAATAATAATAATGTTTTACTGTTATTACAGAGTGGGTTCTCAGTTACGGTTTCCTTCTCTCTCACTCTCCCCCTGTCTCTCTGTCCCACGCTCTTTGTCCAAAGCTGGTGTGGCTGGTTACCTGGATCTCCACCGTGCTCTGTAATCTGGATCTGGGCCTTGCCATCTCCATCACCTTTGCGCTGCTGACTGTCATCTTCAGGACTCAACTGTGAGGCACTATACATCCCCCTGTCTGTCTGTCAGTCAGTCAGTCTTTTTTTTTTCTTTTCCCACTTTTTTCCTCCCAATTTCAGAATGTCCAATCATGCTCGTGCTGCAATGCTCATTGCAACCGTCAGTGCCATTTTATGAGAATGCAGACAAGCATGCCCTCTCATCTGAAACATGCACTGTCAACTGACACTTCTTATCACACCACAGTTGGCAAGTCGTGCTTGCACAGTATTTACACCTCATGTGCAGCTCAACAGGTAAAATCGTGGGTGCCGATTGACCAGCTGGGGTAGCTGGTGTGCAAAGAGATCCTTTCATCCTGGTTGACTGAAACCCTGCCTTCTTTGTGTGACACTAGAACCTAGTGTGTGTCAGCACAGTCATGGTCCAGACCCCACAGTAGTCCTTGGGGTTTCCATCCACTAGCACAGCACCTTAAAAGGATGAGCCACCCAGAAACCCGTTTGTCAGTTTGTTTGTAGGCCCATATGTCTATGCCCATTGGAATCCCTCTCCCTGTGATTTTGCTTAGTTGCAAATGTTTAGATACTGTTCTTTTCAGATTTTTGCTGAGTCACCTGCAACTTGATTCTGTCACACAGAGACCAGGCACACTGTGCTTCGTGTCAATATATGTCTGACGGCAATTCATTTTGTTTTGATTTTGGGTTTTATTATTCCAAGATTCCATTAAAGTGGTTTGTTTTGTGATTTGATTGAATTCACCATATCAACTGTCATGTTGCATGTAATGATGTGAAATTTATAATGTATAATATAATCACCTCTCTCATGCTCTTCCTTTTAGCCCAAAGTACTCTGTCCTGGGACAGGTGCCAGGCACAGAGATATACTTGGACATGGAGATGCACAGAAAGGTGAGACACAGAATATGGAAGAGGAGGAATTATGAAGCGTTACAGAGGATTTGGTGGGGTGTGCCTGACTCCTGTTGCCATGGCCACACCATGGCATCTCATAGCAGTTTTGCATTGCTACTCTCTGCAGGTGAGAGCAGTCTCAGGCATAACCATCTTCCGCTCCTCTGCCACTGTGTACTTTGCCAATGCTGAGCTCTACCTGGAGGCCCTGAAAGAGAAGGTGAGTATATGTTACCATGGGCACAATATAAGTCAGACTCAGTCACCACACACACCATAGGAGTCATAGTCACCATGACATGACAGGACACAAGATGTGTAAGAGTCAAGGTCACCATGGACACAAGCTGTGAAAGAGCCAGTGTCGTCATGGATACCGTTAGAGTCAGAGCTACCATGGATGCTGTGTAATTTTATGTATTCTTTGGAAATAAAGTGTTGTGTACCGTGTCCATTTTGACATAAAGGCAACATTTTTGACTATCAATGATGAGTCTCATGTACTTGGTGATTTTTGTTAAGTTGCAAATGCCTGTCAGCAGTGTTGGGGAGTTTGGTTGGCTTAAACAAAGACAAAAGGTTTCCAATGGCAATGATGATGGTTTACTTCTTGTTTTTATGAATGAAGACATTTTGTTTACATAGCTAGCAAGCAAAATAGATGAGGTTGGTGCCTAGTTGCTGTAGTAACAACTATAATGGATACTCTAAGTCTGAGCTGTATGGATACTGTAAGAGTCAGAGCTGCCATGGGCATTGCCAGCAGTTTGCGCTGTACCCTAATCACTGACTATTTTCTTTGTGTGCAGAGTGGGCTGAACATCACCAAAATGATCACCTATAAGAGGAGGCAGGAGGCAAAGCAGAAACGCAGAGAGAGGAGGGCAGAGAGGAGGGCCAAGAGCGAGGCCAGGAGACAGGTGGGTCACTGCACATCTATACATACCTGAGCTCACCTGTACATACCCATACACACCTACACTGCTGTTCACACTTACACTACAGTACTTGTCTATAATAATCCTTTCATTTGTAAAGTGCTCTTCTCATATTTTGTTATGTATGTTGTGTTATGTATAGCTGCACTCATGCACAGTTTGGAACATACCTATAGCGAGATCCATAATGTTCGGATCAAAGACATATTTTTTCTTGTTTCCCAAAGATCATGGAGCTCACTGTATACACTCCTGCACTACTTCAACACGCCTGTTCATGTCTCTGTTTCTCTTAGAGGGTAGATGACAAGACGGGGGATGGGGGGGAGGTGTTTTCGGTGGAGGAGGAAGCGACGCGTTGGAAGGAGAAAGAAGAGCAGGAGAGCCCAGCAGGGGGTGAGCCGGAGTGGAGCGGCCGGGAGAACGGGACAGTGTTCGTGATGCCGGCCACGCCCAACACCCTGAGCACGTGGGAGTACCTGAAGTGCGGGGACCCGGACTCAGCCACCCTGGGCTCCACCTCTGAGCTGGACGGTGACACCACCACCCTGGGTTCCAGCTGCGATGATACCCTCAGCAGGGACCTGGAGAGGGTGTCTCTGGGTTCTCTGGGCAAGTGGACCTGGGACATCCATTCCATCATCCTTGACCTCTCCACAGCCAACTTCATTGACACAGTGGCCATCAAGACCATACGAAATGTGAGTCGGGGAAGGGTTGGGAAAGGGTAGGTAGGAAGGATGGAGAGCAAGATTGGACAAGGGGGATATGGGGAGAAAAAAAATGCATTGGACATTGGGTTAAAGAAGGATAGGGAACAAAGAGAAGACGAGGAAATGATTTCAGGGGAAAACATCCTCTCAAATGTACGTTTTCTCTTCTATGATAGATCTTTCGGGACTTTGGAGAGATTGATGTGGATGTCTATATTGCTAGTTGTCAGGGTAAGTTTTGAGTTTTTAGTTGAGTTCTGTATGTTTGTGTCTCTGAATATCCGTGCTTCACCAAACACATCTAGCCAACCATTCCTATGAATTAATGTACCTAAGCAAAGCTGTTGCTTTTTTTTCAAAGTGTCTTAGGTCCATAATGAACATCACCTGTATTTTGGCTTATACCAACTCTTCGCTCCACATACTTAAAAGAACGTAACCTTGGTATTTGCCACTGGACTGAGCAATCATCCTCCTTTTATCTTCTTTTAACATTTACCATTACCAGCGGAGAGCACGTGCGAGATAGGTTGTGCATAATTCAAATGCGAAAAAAGCATGAGAACGTCACATTTTGAATGACGTGCAAATTGCAATGACCGAGAAATTCCGATCTGTGTGCTTAGATGACCGTCAGCATTGGCTGATATTTGATTCTTATTGGATTAATTCCACATATGAATGTGGCCCAAAACGGATCTGAAAATATCCGATTCCATGTGCTTTTTCCTGTTTACACATTCATAGTACACACCCGAAATGTGCCACTCGAGCAAAAAATTGGAACTGAGTCACTTTTACCCGGGGGGTGTAAACGTAGCCTTAGTATGTCAGCGTGTCCAAGTGTGTCATGGCATATCTGATTGTTTGTGCTGTGGGCTCCAGCCTCAGTGGTAGAGCAGCTGGAAAGAGGGGAATTCTTCAGCCATTCCATCACCAAGGGCCACTTGTTTGCCACAGTCCACGATGCGGTACTCTACTGCCTCAGCCACAGGGGGGCATCAACAGTGCCCAGCTACGAGTGTGCAGTGGTGAGCTACAAATACCTACGTGCATGTACACATGTACACACACATACACACACATGCGCGCACACACACACCCACACACACACACACACGTACATACACATACACACACACACACCCCTCTATCCTCTACAGCTGTGACACAACTACACACTAATATAGCACATTTGATTTGTTAGCGTGCTGAGCTGCTCAGAGCTCTTTACTATTCATTGATGTGCAGACGCTAAGCTCATTGAAAATAAGTGGAACTACAGTAATTAGTCCCAATTTGAAACATGTCATTCCAGACCATGCAGGGCAATACCCGGCTGTGACCTGAAGAGGAAGATTTCCTTCCAGGCTGTGATTGGACACCCTACTTATCCAGATTCACCAGCCACTCCAGAACCACTGCATGCCTCTTTCCCTACTGGAGAACAGACAAACACACCAGGCTCAGTAGGCCTATACACAGATCAGCTGCAGTACTCGACTCAGCACCTTTTATCGAGATGAGAGATAAAAATAGAAAAAGACAGGGAGAGGGATGAGAGAAAGAGGGAGACGGAGTATCTAAGAGATCTATAAGTGTGATCTAATGGCTGTTACTAGAAAACTCTTCTGACTCAACACACAAACATGAGTTATTTAACAGTTATATTAGGCTTTTCTGTTATTTTTAGCATATTATCATTAGACAGATTTCCTTCCTTCAGCATTTCTTTGTAAAATATTGCTTTCACATCAGTTAGTAAGAATATGAATTGAACATCACTCTATTAACAGATGATGCAGGTTTCCTCAGCATCCACCCTCCCTCTATTTTAGTGCTGTTTCTGTACCCTTCATGTGTCTGCTCTGGTGGAGCGGGAGGTGACGGTAGATGGAAAGACAAGTGTGGGGTGGGGTGAGACAGTCACTGGGAGGTTTCCCCACTCAGCCTGAGTTATTTTCTAAAAGAAGAACTCACTTAGCTGCCACTCACGTGATTTTCTGGGACACTGGAACAATGTCACATCAACATCCACTGACTATTTTTGCTAGAGAGAGGGCTTGCCCCTGCTCTCTAAACAGACCCTGCAATAGGTGTGTGTGTGTGTATCTGTTAAGTATGTTTTGTATTTGTTTATATATAAACTGACAGAAAGACAAAACATATTTGCATATTTTTACAATTATTAATCTAAAATGTAATTTTGTGTATAGGTAGTTACCATTGTTTCACATGTTCACTAGTGATTTACAGTATTGTTTAGGTAAATGGGCAAATGGGAAGTCTATACACTTGTTGGTCTAAATGCAGCATGCATAGCTCTAGTACCATTGTACAGCTTTCCCCCAAGGTCAGTAACAGAAACAGAATGAATCATTTTTGTTATTATGTATTCTACTGTAGGATGATATGTTGAAACAGGTATTAAAATAAAATTGTGGAAGACAGGGGTTAGCTTCTATTGCCACATTATTTTGTGCTCTTTCTTTATTTGCCCGTGAATATGTGTGTCTGCTGTATAACCCTTTATAAAACTCAAGTCTTAACACTGAATTCTGGATGGCAACTCAAGCATTAGCTGTAAGTGCAGTCGTGCCCCACATAGAAAAATCTGATCCTAACTGTCAGTGCTTTACTGCCCCCCCACTCACCCATTACGAGATTGACGGTGACTGTAGTAGTGATGGTACGGGCTTCCAGTTATGACTGGGTTTTCTAAACTGTGAGAAAAAAAAGGTGTAAAGTGTGCTCTTCTGACTGTGCGTGAGCTTAACTGGTGGACATCGGAGCAAGAAGCTGTTTGGTCCCGAATCAAATTCCAGTAGGGCTGCAGCGATAGCCATGACATGGATAAGCAAGACATGACGATGTCACACACTAGGCAGCACCTCCCAGTACTCTATTAAATCATGACACAGCCCATAAAATACTGCCTCTCCAATGAGTAGCCAACGAGACCAAAGAAACTTTGATGTCTTAAAAATGCTATGAAAAAGAAACAATAACACCGCCCCAAACTTTCACTGTCCATGGCCCTTACTGTAACTTAGTGTTGAGAAAAAAAGCTTGTTTTTATATTTACTTTCCGGTATATATTCATTCCTCTGTTTACTGTCTTGGTTTCAAAATGGATAAATTTGTTATCTACATAAAAGCTTGAATCTTACACAGCTAAGGCAAGTTGTCTGCATTGGGCTTAATGGTAACACAACATTATCATACTAAAAATGGTTTGACTTGGCTACTGATTAGCTAGTAACTGGCTAATGGTCATTAGTTATTAACATGATCTAACTAGTTATTAGCTAGTTATGTATACTCATTGACTGTGATCCAGTTTTTACATTGTCTAAACATTACCAGTTAATAGCTAATAGGTAGCTACTTGTTAAAACAAAAACTGAGGAGACTGGAGAACAGAGGACTTCCCACTTTTGATCAATGTTACGCTCCTGGCCTGATTTTTAACTGGGAACAGGCATGCAGTTCATACATTTATAATGTATTGCTGTTAGCGTCTAGTTTTTAGAAGATACTGTCCTGTTGGCCTGTCCACTGGCAGCAGGGAAAAGTTTTGAGACCAAACTGTGCTGTTCACAGGCCAGAGACTTCTGCAACATCAGGTAAATATGACAAACATCTCAATCTCTGTGATCCAGGATCTCCATGGCCAGAACTTTTCTCAAGAACACGCGATACACTGCCTACGCATGTTTGGAGAAGCATATGGAGGGGACCTGCACATGTAATAATTGCTTGTTGGGCTCTGGTCACTTACAGGACCTAACTGTGGAGTGAAACAAGCATGCATAGTAATAAAACTGGACTCTGAAGCTTCAGAAAACATTTTCCTTTATTAACCTTAATATAAGAGCACGTGCTCTATATTTCATAAATTACTCCAATTTTGAATTTTCTGTATAGCATTAAAGAAAGTGATTCAGTGCATTGTCAAACCAACACAAGTAGTGTGATCAAATAACTAACTACGATACATACATAACAATTATAAATACCATCCCAAGTACAGCTAAAAAGATGACGACACATTTGATTCAACTGACAGGTAAACAGGCTTCTAAGAAACTAAGGACTGTGACCAGTGTAGAGGGTTTAAATTCTGATGAGAACAAAAAGATCCATGCACACTGAATATTTTGAAAAAAATTTTAAGAACAAGCTAAGCTTTTGGTCAGTGGACCTCTCGTCATAGCTTTACAAAGAGTTTAAATTTTGCACATCAAGTTCAAGAGCTTGGACATGCATCACAGTTCAGGTGTGTCAAAATGCACTACGACCAAGGCTGTGATCATGTATCAAATGGCTAAAACAGGCACAAAGGAGACAAAACTTCAGCATTACTTTCGGAAACAGCATCCACATGAAAAGAAGAGAAAGATCTAAGAATGCAGTGCAACTGGGGTGCTTTTTTTGTATGGGGGGGGGGGGGGGGGCTGCAGTTCAGATGGCAATGGCCCAGTTAGGAGGCAATTTTGCACATCACTACAAAAGGGTACACAGCCCAAATGGAGGCGATTCATGCAAAGCTCCCCACAGGAGGTATAGTACATATATTTAGTTAAAGGATTTATAAGACACCAACTTGAAATGGAAAACAGAGGATGAGATTACCATGGCCATTATTATTATTATTATTATTATTATTATTATTATTATTTATAGTTGCATAAACTCAAACCCACCTGTCTCCTGAACTATACTGTGCATCTCAGGCAGGTCAAAGACAGGGAATTTTTAGGGGCAAAGCTCCCAACATATCCCTATATGTCCTCATGTTCCTTCATTGTGCATAAGTATATGTATGTGTGTGTGTGTGTGTGTGTGTGCGTGCATGCTTGCGTGTGTGTGCATCTGCATGTGCATGCATGTGCAAGGTTTGCACGTGAAAGGCGGACATCGTATTCCTCACTCCATGCAGACCCCTGAGCATAGCCATAAGTTAAACACATAACCCAGAAAACAACACTAGCGAAGAGAAAAAGAAAGTGCAGTACAGTTCCTTTGGTAAATGTGAATCAGGAGAAGAGGTGCACTAATGTCATTCATAAAGCCTGCCATGGACGAAGCTGGGACACTTGATACAAACTTGATACATCAGTAATGGGCCTCCAGTCTGCAATCCCATTGCTCCCAGGGGTATGTGCATGCATTGTGTGTTTCACAGTGGTTCTAAGTGGGAAGAAAATTCCAACACTGCTAAAACAAACCCCTTTAGTACAGGCAGGGAAAGAGGCAACAGGAAAGGGGGTTTGGAAACATTTAGGGGGAGGTGCTATATTAGGGAGAGGTACTTCATATCCTGCTTTATCGGGTTTGGTGAGGTTTGGGTGGGGGTGTGCTGTTTTTGGGGGAAGTGCCACAGGTCCTGGTGTGGGGTACTGGGGTAATTTAGGAGGTTAGGAGGAGGAGCTACATTAGGCGGAGGGACATGTTACAAGGTTCTGGTGGGGCACGTTGAGGGGAGGTGCACATTGGGCACATTGAGGGGGAGGTGCTATAGATCCTGGTGGAGGTGGTTGTGTTGGGCAGAGTCCTGCTCGGTATTGTGGGTCTCTGAACGCTGCTGCTGGGACACCAGCTGCTGGTACCGAACCTGGCGCTGGTAGTCCGGGTCCACGTTGATCCAGTTGTTGGCGATCCACTTGGTGCCACGGGTGACCACACAGCCACCATGCAGGGAGTACTCATCCTGCTCACCAACCCAACCTGAGAAACACACACACACACACGATCAGTGACAGCACAAATCAGGATTTCCTGCAGACATAGTTTTGGTGGGGTGCGGGGACTAGCACTGGGACGATAACAGATAGAGAAGGGATAAGAGAGTATATATTAGGTACTGAACCCCCAACCGCACAGAGGGCTTGAGAGTGGGCCGCCCTCCAGGCTGCAGCACATGCCTCGCCTGCTCATATTAATAAAGAGAATATGCACTTCTGTTTCTCCTTGTTTGTGAGACCGGATAGATTATGCTAAAGTAATGTAACATAATGTAATTAACATTTTTTTTCCAAGGTAAAAACGTGATCATTAATAAGTTGAGAACGTTTTAAAAATGGTTTAATAAGTGGGACATTTGTAATGCGGTGCTGAGGCTTAGAAAGTACGTGCCGTTCTGCAAGTGCCCTTCAAGCCCTGCCCACCAGTGCCCAGGTGCAACCTACCTTTGCCGTCAGACAGGTAGTTGTACCAGAAGACCGCTGTGCCCTTGGCCGGCTGCACCCTCAGGTTGCCCTTGTCACAGTGTTTTCGTGTGTCCAGAAGGTCCACATCATTCTGGATCAGAGACTGAAATAAAACAAAAAAAATCACAAATTTTAAAATGAATTCACTGTAACAACAATTACAAGAATGCATCACATCTACAGACACACACACACACACATATACAGACATTAGAGACAGATATGCATGCACGCATGCACACACACTCACGCACACACAGACACACACACCGCACCACTTCCTCATATGTCCTGTTGTCAGCCACAGGAAAGGTGGTTTCTCCGCCCCCCTCCACAGAATTCAGGTAGAACAGCACTGTGATGTACCTGCATAAACAAAACGCGTCCTTATAGTAGAACATAGACACACACACAAATCTGCACTCACACACAAACATGGATGCAAAGACACACAGACGGGCGCACACACACACACACACACACACACACACAGTAATGGGTGGTGTTCTCTCACCGACAGGAGGTCTCAAAGGGGGTTGAGTGGTTGGCTGCCAGACGGGTGTGGGTGCAGGCAGTTTCGGGATACACCGGGCCACTGTCATGGTGGGCATGGTAATGACCCCCCTGTTCGTAGCGCACCACCTGCAGGGGCTCACTCAGGTCCACTATGGAGGACGGCAATCGGGTCAGACGCGTGACCCTGGGGTCGGGGGTGAGAAGAAAGAGAGAATGGGAGGCAGATGTTTGGGATGAAAAGCAAAACATGGGCATTCTGGAGTGGGGACCGGGGCTGACCTCTTCCTGAGTGTCTGCAGAACGTGGTGTGCCCCCTCGCCCTGGTACAGCCATGTGTGCCTGCTGTTCCTCACCAGCTGGCTCTTCTTCACCCCACGCTGCTGCAGAAACCGCTGGAAAGCATTACTGCTCAGCCGTTTAAACTCCTCCAGGCTAAGGAAGCCTGCACACAAACACACACATTATGCACAACACACACACAGACACACATACACAGACATTATACACACTAACACACACATTATATACACCCACAAACACACACAGACATTATACACACTAAACACACAAACAAAACCACACACATTAAACACAATAACACACACACACAGACACAAACAAACACACATACACGTGAATGCATGCACATGCATACACACACACACACACACACAGGTTCTCACCATCGCCATCTGGGTCTGCCTGGAGCCCTGCGTATATCTCTCTCAGACTCTCTGGAGTAAGCCAGATCCCGTCCCGCACACGTGAATGGGTCAGAATCTAGAAAAAGCCAGACCCACAGCACTAGGATCATTCCCTAGTCGTAACAAACTGTAACCTACTGCTCTGCTTCAGAACTCCACAAACAAACATAACCTCCTTGTTCAACACACCCCCGTCACTGGATCTGTGTCTGTCATCCACCCCATTAGACACCTTTCCAATACACCTTTCACACGAAAGCAACGACCCGGGTAAAACCCGTGTTAGCCTTTGGTATGAAAGAGTCAGCGAGCTTTGTCCGACCTGTGTCTGCGACCCCTGCTCATGATCTGGATTTACATGGGTTCGACACGGCTTGGCTTCAATTTGAAGGGGTTACTCTATGCAGCACAGTCAGCTGACCGACCCTTGAACTTGTTATGCGTTTTACTGGCCCAAATTTCCAGAATCGTGTGTGAAAGGGGTATAAACAGCAAACCACCATCCTTAATAACCCTCCCTCCTAGCACTAACAACCCCCCACCTCTTGTAGCTGCAGTTGACCATCTTGGTTGAGGTCCAACAGGTTGAAGATTTCCTCTGGACTGAGGTCCAGCTGCTTGGTCAACTCCTCCTGGTCCTCAGGCACCATTACCTGGCTCTCCGTCAGGCCCTTCAGCTGAGCCAGCTGCACCACCACACTGCACTCCTCTTCTGATAGGAAGCCTGGGATCTCTACAAGTAAACACAGTACCAGCATATGAAACCATTACACTTTACCGTTCACAGACACACACAACACCATTACACAAGAATATCATGCGTATGCACGCACGCATTCGCACACACAAACACACACATCACAATTGCAAAGGAACACTATACTGTATCTTGTAAAAGAGGCTCTTGCTGCAGGTTCTTTTTTTTTTTTTTTTTAACCTTACATCTGCCCTCTTTTTCAGGGGGTTACTAACCTCACGGTCCCATCATCTATCTGTTAATACACACACAGTGTGTGGAGCGGGGAGGAATTCCTCAGTGGGCCACATTTGTTTTGGGAAAGTCCTGTGACTGCGGCCTGTGGTGGACTAATCTGTGACTACAATATCCCTTGCACACTGACAGTACCAGTACTGCCTCCACCACTACTCAACACTCATTTGGCCTGGGTGGGTGAGTAACATATGCTTGACACTTTGATGGGGATGTAGGACAGAGGCAAGTAAAATCCTGAATCAAATGACAACAGTGGGAATGATAAAACCACTCTCACCAAAAAGCAGAGGCTTCAAGCTCAGAGTCCGCATCTCATGGACTTTGTTCGGCACCAGAGACACTTTTTGGATGTGTCCAACCTGTACTCAAACATTTCAATTAGCAATTTAGTTAATTGCTATTTGCATGGACCCCAGCATTAGTTCAAGACAACCATTTGGCATTTTCAGAACCAATGTAATATGAGTACGCATGAGTTTCTTAAATGTGAAAAAAACAGCGAGATTGACAGTATATAATGTATCCCAGAAAATACACATCTGCATCACCCTTATTCCCTCAATCCGCGGAAGGTGCAGAGTCCGTCTGTATCCGGGGTCTGGAAACGGAGAAATGGGGGATGGATGTGAATGGTGATTGCTGCTCCCGCTCCTTGTGCTGGTTGTGGCTCCCGGACCGTTGTTGTAGTGCACATACAGCAGTAGGGCGATTACGTTAATTATGTAAACATGGAAAAAAACCATAACAACCATGAAGTAAGAGCGAGAACAAACACTACTCTTCTGCAGCGGGTGGCGCTCTCTGGACAAGGTTGGGAGGGAAGGCGATGTATCCTCCTCCGGGACATCTTTCTGAGGTTCCATCATCGTTGTCATGATACGTATTTATTTTGGTCTAGATATTTGGATTATATCGAGTTAGTCGATGTAGCTTCGTTTCCCGTGCTGTCATCAAACAGTGCGGCAAAGGTGGAAATAGCGAATAAAATGGGCTTAACTCGCTAACTACCACTAGCTAGCAACCCATGTTGGCTCATTTTCCTGCAAGCTAAACTGGCAGCTTGTAATGTAAGCCAACTGCCAAAATTAATAGATAAAGAGTTAGTCTAGCAATTAATAATAATAGTTAGCTGGTATCTTCATCAGCTAACGCCAGCAAACAATATATGTTCGGACAGGGTGTTATTTTATTATCTTTGATTTATCTATCAAGCTGATTTGATATTACCCTCGCTAATCAACAATGTGGATTGCTGAACGAAACGGCACATGTTGCCTTGTTAAACTAGCCGGCGCATTTTTATTTCATTTCTGTAACGTTAATAAATCATCCTAGTTCTTAGGCATCTAGCTACCTAAGTAACCAAGACATGAGAGCTAGTATACGCTGTCATACACAAACTCCCCCCATTCGGTAGAGCGTTCGCGATGCTTTTGGCTTCCATAGACGAAGCACATATGCAGCAAACACGATAACGTTAACAGAACAGCCAGAAAGATAACAAGCTAGCTAAGATCTGTAGACATCGAATTATTGTTATTGTTTGCGTAGCGATTTGAGCTGTCAGTATCCTGTGCATCACAAAAACTCAGCACAAGTGGTCAAGCTACTCACGTTAGCTTTCCTATATACAAGCGTTTCCTCCTGAGAAGATGGATTTGATCTCAAAATGACAGAATAAACGGATGATCATTTTACTCCATCACTAGTCTCGCCGCAGCTTACTTGTTTAAGCATGTAAGACGCCATTGCCCCAACAACTGCAGCATCTCGCACCCCGATGACTTCGTTTCTAGTGAGATATTTTGAAACAAATGTGTTTATGCATGTCTGCCCCCTGGTGGTAAATATCCATGTTTCCCTATAAATTTTTATAGCAGTGGTATTCAAAACACGGTCCTGGGTAAAACCCGAAAGTAAGTTCGCTTTTTTGAGTCATGGGTTCCCTTGTCAGATTTCCAATGCATTTTTCCCATAGGGATTTTGTTTTTTTGCGCCCATTAACATTACCACCGTGGATTTCTAAGTTATTTGCTTTTAAAAAGTAAGTTGTTAACAAGTTGTTATATTGAAACTACAACAATTGTCGCTTTCTGGCAACCGTCACTGGTTTCCATACTATTTTTTTAAGTCTCTGATACTAGCCCGCCTGCACGTGACGACCGTTGTAGTTTCAACCATTGTTATCGTCATCGCCCCACGCCAAGCGTTGTGGGAGGAAGTTTCCCATTCATTTTTGCCATGGACTTTTAAAATATTGCCAGTTTATTACATTTGAAAGTACTAACCATGGCACTAACCTGTTCCACGACTCCAGAATACTCGCTTGATAACAAAGTGTCAATCAATATTTGTATACAGTATATGGTATCAACTCACTCAAGAATAACTGCTATTTGTTGAAAAAAATGTGTAGGCACCGTAAGGGCTTGCAGACAAAGAACTACAAATCTGCTTCACCAAGACGACAGAGAATGCCAAGATGGCAGCGTGGCAGGACGATGTGAGTCTTTGCGCTGTCAGGTAGGCTAATTGAAGATATGTAGTAAAAAAACTATTTTGAACAAAAAAAAAATGTTTTTAGAACAAAAACTTCAAAAACCAATAACCAACTGAACTGAGAATAAAAAAACAAACGGTTAAAAACCACGGCGAAAGAAATGGCCGCCACTAGCGTGAAGGCTAGCAAAAACAAAAAACAAACAAAAAAAACAAACATCGGAGCTAGTCTAGTAGCGTAGACTCAAATCCCATTTTAAAAGCCTTTCAAGACCTCTCCACCAAACATGATGTTAATTCTGAGTTTTCATTTGAGAAAATCTGTTGAGAAAGCGACAGAATCAGACTCTGAATCAACATCGCCAACAATTTAAGGTTAACCAACTTGTCGTTGATATCAGTGATCAGAAAGACAAAGGGACCCATCTGGAGAACATTGTTGGAAAGCTAAAAGCAGAAAACAAAACTTCGAAAGTTAGGTTTGATGGTACTCAGACTCAGATACAGCTGGAGGTGGTCACTTAAGTTACATGGATTTTAAGGAAGACGACGGGAACATCAGAAGTGTCATTACCAACATCGCGAGGAAGGTGGCGCCAAAGATTTGCGAGAAACTGACCAAGGTCGTCAATATCGTACGTCGCCTTGGTCCACAGAGGAAGGATTGGTTTCTTTCTCGGTTATTGTGCTGTTTTCAATGAGCCTCTACCAAAACACAGTCTGGAGAGGGAGAGAGTCCAGGTATCTCCGTAATAACTATATATCCAGTTCACTGAGACTCAGTCAGTCCCCTGATGACGAAGGTGCTAGAGTGAAACTGTGGTCATGGGTTAAGAAAGCAAGAGAAGAAACTTCAAAGAACGTCATGGTATGGGGGCTCTGCCATGATCAATGGACAGATAATTGGAGAACTGGCATTTCTTACAGAAAACATTAACTTTGAATAACGCAGTCGTATGCTCCCATTTTGTCCGTCGGAGAATAAGTCTTGACTTACTCATTATTAGCTATGGGTTATTGCTATTGTTTTACTACTAGCCTACTTCTTATTTAGGTAAGTTACATTTAAGGCAAATCTATTTTCAGACTTTTTTACTGTTTTATAAAGATAAAGCATTCTAGGAACATGAAAGACATTAAACTTTTGAGCAGGCGTCATTTTCTGACATTAGAATCTTTTACTATAGAGGAACAATTGGAAATGACTAACTTTCAAATTGAGCTTGATCAAATGCAGTTAGATTTTGCAAAGGGAGCCTTTGTTAGGTCTATAGCCAAATATAAGTTACTTTTCCGCTCTTGAGAAAAGATATTACATTTTTTCAACCGATAAGCCTACTTAATAACATTGCATGCAGCCACTGTCCTACAATTTTTTTTTCACAATTTTGTTTATTAGCTTTCCAGTTTTTGAGATGTTGCTCATGTTCAAAATTTCAGTCTTGTGAGTAGCACTAACGGTGCATTGCTGCATTCATTTTGCAAGTGTCATTCAAAGATGGATGGACAAAAGAATACAAGAGAAGGAAATGCTCAGCTACCTTTATTGTCTGATGGCTTACATGAGAACAGTTCACAAGAAGTTCATATTGTATGAGTGCTTGTTACTGCGTCTCGTGTAGGTTTATCCCTCACTCGTGGACGTCCTTCACCTTAAAATAAATTGAAAAGCAGTTAGAATGTATGATCATTATCGCCAAATTTTATAAAAACTTTGATGATTGACCAATTCATTTCTAAATCTTAGTCTTACTATAAAATATGCATGTTGGTTTTGTACTGTACATTTAACAGTCTATGACTACATATTTACAGTAACATGTAACCTTTATTTACGTACAAACAGTTTGTATTAAAAAATTTGTTACAGAAAGTACCTTGCCAATGTCACGGCTCTTGGCTCTCAGCTTGTTGACCTGGGACTCAGCGATGTCGGCACGCTCCTGAGCTTCCTCCATCTCATGCTGCACCTTCCTGTACCTGGACAGGTGAGTGTTGGCTTGTTCCTCCTGTAAGAGAGCCCATTATTTACTCAAAGAATTATTACCATTACATGAATAGAACTTCTGTTCTTCTGTTTCTGAAAAGAACACCTATTCAGAATGGGAGAATTAGTTATATTAGGTTTGGTAAGGCTATTGTGGGAATTGGCTCATTACTCTTGGGGGGGTCCCCTAAAAATCATTGTAAGATATTGAGTGTGTCTCTTGCTGATGGTAGGTTGGGTTAGGTGCACAGATTTCAGGAATATAATGTTTGAAATATAGCTATTCTTTTAAGACTTGTTTGCTATCAGTGTCATCTTCTAATAAATAGGAATACACAGGGGATTGTGTTCTTGAGCCCTTACACTCAATGGTACAATCTTATAAGACATTTTAGCAAAAGATGACTGAAGTAGTTTTTGCTGAAGGTGTCTTTGGACTAATGACTAATAAATGGGATGAATAAATTTAATAATTAATTAATTATTAATTATTATAATTTAATAATTATCATTTTTTAAAATTTAACTAGCTTATTAGATAGGTGAACATGGCTGACACACAACTGGTTCTATGAAAGAAACATATTTGGTTAGTAGGAGACTCATAGCACCAAATGCAGTATTCAAGATGCACTGGCAAATTTGTTCCCTAGAAAATGCTAAATCAGCCAATTGAGCCCTGATTATTTCTATCCAAGCAGCTTGTTGAATTAATATCTTGACGTTGATGCCAATTCTGTTCCACCTAATGGGGTTGCCTGCCAAGATTTGTTCTCATATGGATGGTTTTGATATGAAATATCACATTGATACGCCATTAAATTAGTAAAGCATTCGACTTACAGATTCCTCGGACTGCCTCTTGTAGGCCTTCACTTTCAGTTGCAGCTTGTCCACCAGGTCCTGCAGTCTGTGGACATTCTTCTTGTCCTCCTCAGTCTGCAGAGGTTAAAGCAGATTCAGAAGAGGTACCATACATGGTTGTTGTCTTGTCCACTGTTTTTGGTAAAGATGTATAAAACCTTACCTGGTAGGTGAGCTCCTTGACTCTCCTCTCATATTTTCGGACACCTTTGATGGCTTCGGCTGCACGTCTCTGTTCGCTGTCAACTTCACCTTCCAGTTCACGCACCTCGATTAGAAAAAAAAATGGACATGATTATTATGTAAATATTATTAAAAAAGAAATGCAGCTGAATCATTGACAAACATGGGCGGCAGTGTGGCACAGTGGGTAAGGAACTGGGCTTGTAACCGAAAGGTCATAGGTTTGATTCCTGGGACACTGCCGTTGTACCCTTGAGCAAGGCACTTAGCCTGCATTGCGTCAGTATATATCCAACTGTATAAATGGATAAATAATTGCTATGTAAGTCGCTCTGGATAAGAGCGTCGGCTAAATGCCTGTAATGTAATGTAAGGTAATGTCAGAACAGTCATCAAGACAATATTGATTTTAAAAATTACTTTTCAAAGGTTTATAGATACAGTAATCAATGCTATTAGGTTGCACATTAAAAATGATTCTCGTTTTACCTGAAGGCATCTGGAATGATTTTCTATAATAACCATATGGATTAATGTTGTTTTGATTGCAAGTGACTCACTCTTATATTTATAATAATATTTTCGTAGAGCTGTGCTAATGCTCTGTATGGTTTGACATGATTTTATTTATGCTTTCCCCTCATTTTCTCCCTAATATGGAATGCCCTGGTGTTTGTATGTGTGCGTGTGCATGCGTGAGTGTGAGCATGTGTGTGTTTGTGTTTGTGTGTGTATCTGCTCATTGCTGCAGCCTTTGCCATTGAGTCTGTAGCAATGAGAAATTAAGTAGTGCTTGCACAGACATGACTCTGAGGATGATGCCTCGTGCGTTTAAAGGCTGATTCTGACCATGTTTTGTATCAGCTGAGTGCATTTATAGTAAAAATGCAATAAATGTATTTTTAAATGATGTTTGTGCCATTATCCAATGGATGATTTTGGTGCATTCATTTAATCTACAAATATTCCTTATTGCATATCTCAATCGGTTACCCTTGCTTCCAGTTTCTGGAGCTGTTTCTTTCCGCCCTTCATGGCCAGACTCTCAGCCTCATCCAGACGGTGCTGCAGGTCCTTGACTGTAATATCCAGGTTCTTCTTCATCCTCTCCAGATGAGCGCTGGTGTCCTGCTCCTTCTTCAGCTCTTCTGCCATCATGGCAGCCTGCAATTTTACACAGTTTTTTTTCATGCAGTTTTTTCTATTAAAAATAATTTTCTGAGGGCAAGACTGATGATATAATTCTTTTTGGCAACCAAAGCTCACAAAAGAGTAGGTGTAAGCCAGCGGTCCAGTGGAGTTTTACAGTACAGGCCCCATGTGGATACTACTATTATATCATTGTGCAGAGGGATGTACCTTAGCTGTTAAGAGAAAAATCCAGCTGTATGATTTACAGAAGAGCTTTAGCTTTATTATTTGCTCTGGATAAAATGGAAAAAATGAAGTAATGTAATGCACGTAAACCTGGTATGAGTATAACTCACATCTGTGATGGCCTTCTTGGCTTTCTCCTCAGCATTTCTTGCTTCCTGAATGGTGTCATCCACTTCACCTTGAATCTGAACAAGGTCAGCTTCCAGCTTCTTCTTGGTGTTGATAAGGCTGGTATTCTAAACAAAATTGGATATTTCTAGGTTGGCATGTGGATGTGATGTAATTCACCCTGTATTTTTGTACCAGGTCTGATAAACTCACTGACTCACCTGGGTGTGCAGCAGTCCCACACGCTCGCTTGCATCGATCAGCTCCTGCTCGGCCACTTTGCGGCCTCTCTCTGTTTGCTCCAGAGCAGCCCTCAGTTCTTCAATCTCAGCCAGCATCAGGTTGTTCCTGCGCTCCACCATAGCAACCTGTTCCTTCATCTCCTCCTGTCCTCTGATCGCATCATCAAGGTGCAGTTGGGCATCCTGACGCAGAGATTGATTAAATTAGTTATGTATAAAAGCCTGAACATTTTGGAGCTCAGCCCTGTCAACATATATTCTAGAAACATACCTTGAGCTGTCCTTGGACATTCCTCAGTTGCTTCTGAGCTTCAGCTGCCTGGCGGTTGGCATGGCTCAGCTGAATCTCCATCTCATTCAGGTCTCCCTCCATCTTCTTCTTGACTCTCAGAGCGTCGTTCCTGCTTCTCACCTCAGCATCAAGAGTTGTCTGCATGGACTCAATCACCCTCTGGCTGTTCCTTTTGATCTGCTCTATTTCCTCATCTTTCTCTGCCAGCTTCCTGTCAATTTCACCCTTGACCTGATTGAGCTCAAGCTGGATCCGGAGAATCTTGGACTCTTCATGCTCCAGTGTTGCCTGTAAAATTAATTTAGACAGTAATATGAATTGTGCTAAATACAAACTCTCTGGTTAACTTTGTCTAAATGTACAAATTTCATTTGAATGAAAGTACACAAAAAATGTCTGTTAATTCATAGATCACTAGTAGCTAACTAGAAAATGCACATAATTATTTTTTGTGTATTGAATTTGTATAAGTATTTGTACCTCTGCTTCTTCTAGGGCAGCTTGAATTTCAGCTTTCTCACTCTCTGCAGTCTTCTTGGCCTTTTCCAGCTCATGAATGGTCTTTCCAGTTTCTGCAATCTGTTCTGTCAGGTCCGAAATCTCCTCTGCAGGGACACATTCAAAAATGATTTGATACTAATGATGACAATAATCAATATAGAACATTTCATCAATCCATCACATCACTGTTTGCATCATTAGCAATTAGTGCTTTTGGTTGTTGATCATATGTAGATTGCAGATTTATTTTCAGTTTGTCACAACAACAGTGCTTTATTCCCAATTGTTTACACTGGCTGTACATACGCTGCAAGTTCTTGTTCTCTCTCTTCAGTGTCTCTAGTTGGTCCAGAGCTTCTTCATATGAGTTCTTCATCTTGAAGAGCTCAGTGCTGAGAGAACGGGCCTCTTTCTGAGCGGCCTCCAGCTCTGCCTGGCCTTCCTCATGCTTCTGCTTCCATTCTGCCAAAACCTGGACACACGATAAAACAAAGCCATTAATACCACTTGTAGCTGGCCTTCATTTTAACAACTGATAGTGACCTACCACACAGTTGTTAGTGACCCTAGCTTTGATGATTTACCTTGTCAAAGTTCCTTTGTTTCTTGTCAAGGTTGGCAGCCTGGGCATTTGCCCTCTCCACATCAATCATGAGATCCTCCACTTCACCCTGCAGTCTCTGCTTGGTCTTCTCCAGAGAAGCACACTTGGAGTTCACAGCCTCAATGGACTCCTCCGCCTCCTGCAGACGCTGTGCAAGCTTTTTCCTGTAAGGAGTGGGGATTTCATTTGTTTTGCAAGACTCTTTGTGACTGTGTGTTATGCAGTGGTTCTACAATGAAATGGTACAAAAGTGTTTAGTTACTTGGCCTCCTCCAGTTCCTCAGTGCGCTGGATGGCATCAGTTTCATATTTGGCTCTCCACTGAGCCACCTCACTGTTGGCCTTGGACATTCCACGCTGCAGCTCAGACTTGGCCTCCTGCTCCTCCTCGTACTGCTCCCTCAGCAGGTCACAGTCATGACGGGCTGACTGTAAACTATGGGCCAGGGCATTCTTGGCCTTATTTCAGAAGTTGGAAATGAATTAATGCAATTAGTTCTGCTGCTTCTGTTCTGTGGAGCTGTTAGGCTCTTCACACTATTTCACAACCATTAAATATTTTTTGAAGGTTTATTGTGAAAGCTTGTTAGATGATTCAAGAAAGATGTGGGAACTTTGTGTCTAATGTGAGGTTTAATTTTGGAAAATAAAGCTTCTCAAAGGGTTCGATTTAATTTGTGTAAATGTCTGATTCTGCATCATCATTTTAAAAAATTGAGCAGCCCATCATTAATTCATAACTTAGACATATTGACGGCAGTTGTAAATCAGATACATTATCTTTTGTTGCAATCCCTAGTTTGTTTGTGGAATTAGGTGCTTAGAAAGATGACATGATGTTTTAACCAGTTACCTTGACTTCCTCTTCAATGTGCCTCTTGAGCTCCTCAATCTGCTGTATGTAGGCTTGTTTGCTTCTTGTCAGTTGGGAAACAAGAGCTTCTTTCTCCTCTAACTGGCGACTCAATTCACCTGAGGAAACCAAAGTATTGAGTAACTCCATCATATTTTTCAACATGAAATGATTTAATGTAAAATGTCTGATTATGTACCATTTTCAGTAGAAAGTCTTGCTTTATGTGCACTTATGTCGTTCAGCTGGCGTACATGCTCATCATTCTTGGATTTGAGTTCACTCAGTTGGTCTTCTAGGGTACGGCATATTTTCTCAAGGTTGCTCTGTTGGAAAAAAGTTTGTTTAGAGTTCATCAGGTTTGGTGTTCACAAAAAGCCATTTGCTTCCAAAGTAATGCAAACCTTCTGTGTACCTTTGATTTGGCAACAGCCTCCATGTTACTGGAGAGGTCGTCAATCTCCATTTTGTATTCACTCTTCTCCTTCTCCAGTTTCTGCTTGACGCGCTGAAGGTTGTCGATTTGTTCTCCCAGCTCTGCCACACTGTCGGCCTGCTTCTTGCGGAGAGCAGCAGCAGTGGCTTCATGCTGCAGGGTGGACTCTTCAAGATCACGGCGCATCTTCTGGAACTCAGCTTCACGCTTCTTGTTCATCTCAATCTGAGCAGCAGTTGCCCCACCTGCTTCTTCGAGCCTTTCACTGATTTCCTCAAGTTCCCTGGAGAGATCAGCCCTCTGCTTCTCAACCTTGGCTCGTGCAGCACGCTCAGCCTCTATTTCTTCCTCCAGCTCCTCTATACGAGCCTATGGTACACAACAGTGTTGGTTTAGGACATACATCCCACTTTTATCAGCTGTAGTTTGTGGAATTTTGAGGCTTTGACGTATACCTGGAGTTCTTTAATCTTTTTCTGAAGCTGAACACCCAAAGTTTGTTCATCCTCAATCTTGCCGAGAAGCTGGCTCATCTCAAAGTCCTTCCTGTGGAAAATACACAATAAGCATTTAGATTTTTTTTTTGCAGGTTTATCATTACATTTGCTATCATTGCATTTATCTGAATCATCTCTTACTTCTTGATCTTTTCGTCTGACTGCTGCTTGTCATTCTCCAGGTCCATTATGGATTCCTGTGCCAGTTTCAGATCACCTTCAAGCTTTCTCTTGGCTCTCTCAAGGTCCATGCGAAGCTTCTTCTCCTGTTCCAGAGAGCCTTCCAACTATTGTAGGGAATAAATATTAAATATTGTTTTGTTAAAAATTAAATGGAACGAATATGGCCTTCATAGACAATGTTTTTTTCTGTTGATAATTGAAAATATTTTGGTTCTTGTTTTGGCTTTTGTTCCAGAGGTGTTCCATTTTTATCAAGATGCTTCATGTTATACTCACATCATCTACTTGCTGCTCGAGCTTGGTCTTTGCTTTGGTCAGAGTGTTGACTTTGTCCTCCTCTGCTTGGAGATCATCCAGGGTCTGCTGGTGTGCCTCTTGGAGGGCTTTCTTCTCCTTGGACAACTTGGCAATGGTCTCGTCCTGAGAGGCCATCTCTTCAGTCAGGTTTTTCACCTAAATAAATTAAATTCCACCATGTTAGGGAGATGTCAGTTCCCTGGGAAAATGTGCATACTCTATTGATGAAATGTAAACCTTGTTTTCTGTGGCATGTTTCTCCTTCTCCACTTTTGCCAAGGTGAGCTCCAAGTCATCAATGTCTTTCTTCAGCTCAGAGCATTCGTCTTCCAGTTTCCTCTTCTTGGCAGTGAGCTCAGCATTGCATTCTTCCTCATCCTCCAGTCTCTCATTTGTCTCTTTGAGTTTTGCTTCAAGCTGGATCTTTGCTTTGATGAGGCCCTCACATCTTTCCTCAGCATCAGAGAGGCCTTCAGCTTCCTTGAATGATTGAATACAAAATTGAATTAAACATTTCATTAGGAAGAGATGAAACTATGATATTGATTTAATATTGTTAAGGCATGTTAAGTAGACTAATTTCTTATTCAATTATTTTGATCTCAAGGCAAACTTACAGATGCAACAGCCAACTGTAGGTCATTCTTTTCCTGCAGCAGAGAGACCATTTTCTCCTCAAGCTCCTTCTTCTTGGCTAATGCCTTTGCCAGATCCTCTTTACACTTGGCAAACTCTTCCTTCATGTTGGCCATTTCCTTCTCAGCTTCAGCACTCCTGAGAAGTGGCTTGATCTTGAAGTAGACCTTCATCCATGGCCAGTGTTTCACATTCATGAATGAGCGGATGTTGTATTGGATGGAGTAAATGGACTCTCTGTGTAAGACGTGATCATAGTGAACAATGATTGGGAAATGACAAATTGCTAAGTTACTGCAGATACTCATATAGCTCTGGACAAAAATAGACACCTCATCAAATTTTCAGTTTTACAGTTTATGGGTACATGTCTATGTAAACTATAACTTGATATTCTTTCATTAACTATTGACCACATTTGATTTTAATTACAAAGATATTGTCTTTCGGAACATTTATTTGTGGAAAATGACAACAAATCAAAATACAAGAAATACACACTGTTGTTGGATAATGCAAACTAAACAAATTTATACCCATTAATAAATACTTAAAATGTCAATGTCTTCACATTGGAAGGATTCAACAATATTTGGTGGAATAACCCTGATTCTTCTTCAAAATATATGTGGTTTGTCTCTTGTTTTTCCAGAGCTGTATTTCAGTGTTAACATAAATTCATGTAGTACTGCACACTTACACTGGAACAGTGTCTTTACATGTTACATGTTTGCTGCATAGTAACACATACCTCCTTTCCATCATTTTGGCAAACTCTCTTCTCATGAGGAAGCCACGACAGAGGGCTTGAGTCAAGGTCACAAGTATTGCTAGTTTGTCATCTCGCATCTCCTCCAGGAGACCCAGCAAACCAGCTTTGAAGAACACCTGGAGGAAATATTGTAAATATTCAGTGTAAGACATAATAAGACATAACATGACCTGCATGGCCCATGCATCACAGATAAATATGATGATAGAACACAGGGTTTTTTAACATTATGTAACATGTAACATAACATTTTTTAATTTCAAACCTTACTTCAGTGGATTTTTAGAGTTACATGAAATAATATTTTAAGCTCAAGAACCAATTATCATTCAGAGAAATGCAGTCCCTCTATGGAGCTATTGGCCACAGTCACCACTGCCATGGTGGGAATTTTATCCGTGGCACTTTGTTGTACGTCGCTCTGGATAAGAGCGTCTGCCAAATGCCTGTAATGTAATGTAACATCCACGCCCCACTGTGTGGAGCCTTAACCTAATGAGCCATCCAGCAGTCCATGTTAAATTATCATTTCCAGAAATAGTATTGGTACCCGAGGAGTCTCTTACCTTGGTGTGGCCAAACTTGTACTGGGTGTGGTCCACATCAATGGACCCCAGGAGCTTCTCACAAGCTTTCTTGTTGTCAATGAACTGTCCCTCAGGGATGACACTGGCATTCAGTACTTTGTATCTAAAAGAAAAGACAACCCTTTTTAATGGAAAACATTGCTATGAAGTGTCCTGCCTTGATAGCCAGTCCTGGATTATTGCGAACAATTACGATTATGAGCATTTATTCACTTTTCAGATGCATTCATTGAGCTGATTTCAAATGTTCACCTTCAGCATTACAAATGTATTTACTGCCTCTTTGTTTCATGGAATTGTTGAAGTGACACACCAAATTAAATGCGCAGCAGTGACCTATGACTTGAACGTACATTTTTATCTGCTCACAGGGCCAGTGACACTGAAATCCATATGCAAGTATATTAAATTGCTTAAAGAGATGCATAATTTACCTCTGCTTGAAGTCACCATAGAGGATTCTGCTGGGGAAACCCTTTCTGCAGATTCTGATACCTTCCAGCACACCATTACACCTCAGCTGGTGGATAACCAAGAAGTTCTCCATGAGACCTAGAAAACAAGAAAACATTAAAAATGTTCTGAAATCTTCATAAGATGTACAAAAAACAATGTAAATGCTGGATAGTGTACCTGAATACAGTTTATTTTCTGCCCCAGGAATTTTAACTAGTTCACAAGTTGAGTTGATGTGATTCAATTCCGGTTGTTTGTACATTTAAATTATGGGAATAGCTTTAAATACAGTTTTTTACCTGGTGTCTTTGTTTCATTAGGAATCAAGCATCGCACAAAGTGAGGATGAGTGCTCCTCAGGTTGGTCATCAGCTTGCCCAAGTTCTCCTGTGGGATGTGAGGAGGCATTATAATGGAATTTAGAAGAAACTATATGGTGATATCTGTTAATTGTCTGGTATTTGTATTAATATTTAAAGTAGTGTTATGATTGAAAAGAGTGACACGGTTTAATTTAATGACAATAGCAGGGGTTGAGTAGAAAGGTATGTCTGGAAGAGGTAGCAGTAAGAAGGATGATCTCTAGGCAAAACAAACACATTTCACACACTGGAGGATTCCCTTTCAATAATTGATCATTGTGCTTGCAGATAAAATAGGGAATCAACAATCATATTATGTATAAGTTTAGTACTGTGCTAGGTCAGCAATGCTGTATGTTCCAATACTTGTCTTTTTTTTAAATGCTTTTCCCTCCTTTTTCTGCTCAATTTAGAATGGCCTATCATATTTTATCATTGGTCTTTGCCACAACCTCTGCTTTTGATTTGGGAAAGCACAGACAAGTACATGCTCTCTTCTATTGTGTCATGTCAGTCACAGCTTCTTACACAAACACAAAAGGCAATTTGCGTAGACATGGGTCAGAGGAAAACAAAGTTGCCACTGGCATGGTCTGGATTCATCACTTAAAAGGATGAGCCACTGAGCAGCAACTGTCAGCGAATCTTGAATAGCAGCACAGTTTCATTTGTATTCGAGTTAATACATTACCCTGAACATAGCAGACACAGTCTGGAAGGAGCCACCCTTCTTCTTGCCTGCCTTTTTGCTACCACCTTTTGCATCTGTTTTTACATGAGAAATTACACACTGGCATCAGAGTCAAAGCAATTCATTTTAAATCTATTTTTAACGAAAAATTCATTTTCAGTTACCTGCTTGAAAACAAATTTTAATTAGGAACTATGAATTCTGTTTTTGCATTGTAATTTCTTTTCAAAACTACAAGTACAATACAAGTGACTTTCCAATCTTCCCAATAGGTCTATAATGATAAACTTCTGTTAAATTGTATCTGGGTACAAAGAAGACTATTACAGTAATATAAATCAGCACCGCCATACCATCTGCAGCACCGTGGGATGCATACAGGTGGGCCAGCAGCTTCATTGAAGACTTCTGGTACAGCTGCACCACAGAGTCGTTCAGGGGGTCCTTGTTCTTGTCCAGCCAGCCAGCGATGTTGTAGTCGACAGTGCCAGCGTAGTGCACCAGGGCGAAGTGGGCCTCAGCCTTGCCTTTGGCAGGTTTGGGTTTTTGGAAAGCAGCGGTTTTACCCATATGTTGGTCATAGAGCTTGTTTTTGAAGGTTGTGTCTGAAGCCTTGGGGAACATACACTCCTCTTCAAGGATGGAGAAGATGCCCATTGGCTGGTGGAGGCAGAATATTTTCCATGAAAAGACATTAGGAGTAATTGGACATGTTATTGTCTATTGATAATAGAGGGCATCTCACTTACCTTCTCAATAAGCTCAATGCAGGCAGCCAAGTCCATACCGAAATCAATGAACTCCCATTCAATTCCCTCTTTCTTGTACTCCTCTTGTTCCAGCACAAACATGTGGTGGTTGAAAAACTGTTGCAGTTTCTCATTGGTGAAGTTGATACACAGCTGCTCCAAGGTGTTGAACTAAAATTTCAGGAAGATACAAACTGCTATAAAAATCTGATACCCTCACATAGTTAAAATGATCTTTCATGTAATTGGATTTGTGATTATATCACAGGACACCTCCACTCACATCAAAGATTTCAAATCCGGCAATATCCAAGACTCCAATGAAGTAATTTCTTTGTTGCTTTGTGTCCAACATCTCATTGATGCGAACAACCATCCATAAGAACATTTTCTCGTAGACAGATTTGCAGAGAGCCATAACATTGTTATGGACCTATTAATATAAAAAGAAAGGTCTTAACTGCCTTGTCAGAATATTTGTATTTGTTCTGTACATTTAAGCATTCCCTGAATGAAAACACAATTCTGGTTAACTTAATATACAATTAAATATATAATTATATAGGGTATTATAATATTAGAGTATTACACAAATTTAGATCCCTTACCTGTGGCACAGTTTGTCCCTTGGTCACAAACTCATTTCCGACCTTCACTCTGGGGTAACACAGAGCTTTCAGCAGGTCAGCTGAGTTCAGGCCCATGAGGTAAGAAATTTTATCTGCCACTGAAATGTAGAGAATCAAAGTTTGAACCAGAATCTTAAAATGAAAGACCGTTTGTATGCTCTCAAAAATAAAAAACTTCCCCGGGCAAACCATTGAATAATCATCATAGCTGTATCGTAGTGTACACTTACCCTCGGTGCCGTCAGGTTCAGCCTGCTCCTCGCGCTGCTTTTGCTTAAATTTCATGTTCCCATGATGCATACAAGCACCAGTCAGCTTGTAGATGCCCAGCTTCTCATCAGCAGTGAAGCCCAAGATATCAATGGCCGTCTACAATGAAATCAAAAATGTTTGTCAGTATTTATGTGGGATTCATGATTTTATACAGTACACTATGGGGCGACATAGCTCAGGAGGTAAGAGCGGTTGTCTGGCAATCGGAGGGTTGCCGGTTCGATCCCCGCCCTGGGCATGTCGTAGTGTCCCTGAGCAAAACACCTAACCCCTACTGCTCTGGTGAATGCGAGGCATCAATTGCAAAGCGCTTTGGATAAAAGCGCTATATAAATGCAGTCCATTTACCATTTACATTAAGATTGTGCACACACTGTTTCATAATCAAAATGCCAAAGAGTTCTGAGACTGGATTTAATCAAGACTGTCCTATATGTTTTACCCTACAATGCAAGTGTCATGAGTTTTTTTTTTTAAAATAACAGTTTGGTTAACATTCACAAAAAATTACTGAGTTTATGAATAAAAAACACTTCCATTCAATTTTAAGACAATATTCAAGACAAATAATGAGGGAATTCAGATCTTGATTAGCAGTTAGTGATGGAACATTTGGATTTTTAGCAGTTGAATGCAGCATCATTTATGTTATACATGTATCCATTTAAGAGGAAAGCAAAATTAAAATCATCAGTTAGAATTTACAACAACCTGCTTTCGCTACCCTTCCATGGTATTCATGTTTCTAGACAATAATTTTCTGTAAAATTTGGCTAAATGTAATTTTTATTTTTGGCAAAAGTCCAAGAAAGGGCAAGAATGAATGTATAAGGGGTGTGACCATCTGCTGACCAGTCAAGCTGTAGGGAAGTCAAGGTAAATGAGTGAAGTTCTGTATGGTAACCCCACTGCTTCACCAATACATGTGCAAAGCAGTACTTTTTGTGATTGGTTAGAGAAGAAAAAATCACTTACATCTGTGGCTATGAACTCCTCCACATCATCGATACTTTTGACTGAGATTTCTCCTTGGCTGATCATATGGTAGTCATATGGATTGGTGGTAATGAGAAGACCCTCTGTAAGACACAATAATCAGTTATACAGACTTTTCTGAAAACTTCAAATGGTATTCACAGAATTAATCTAGTGATTTCATACCTATCAGTTCGGGCTTGTGGCCTGTCATGAGCTGGTAGAAGATGTGGTAGCTGCGTTCAGCTGACAGCTGGAATGTTACTCTTGACTTTTCCAGCAAATCTGATGGACAAAAATATATTTTGATCAACAAAGTTTTTAGAATCATTTGATAAACTGAGACAGAGTATCAGGTAGACTTACAGGTTTCAATATCAGCAGAAGCCAGTTTTCCTGTTGTACCAAAGTGGATTCTGATGAACTTTCCCTAAACAATTAACAACATTAAATGGGATTAAATAGTTCCTTATTTTAGCACCGTTAATGTAGATAAATTAGAATTTAAAATAAAACTACAAACTTACAAAACGGGAGGAGTTGTCATTCCTCACAGTCTTGGCATTGCCATAAGCCTCCAGCAGGGGGTTCGCTGCAATGATTTGATCCTCCAGTGATCCCTACAGTAGACATCAGACACTTCAGAAATGTGCTACCGCAGATAAAGTTCCCAAGATATTTGCTCATTTTTAGAGACTCTTGCTGACCTGAATTTTTCCAGCTGCTGCTTCTGCTTTCTTTGGTCCAGCCACTGCGATTGTCGCAAAGTACTGAATGACACGCTTTGTGTTCACAGTCTTCCCTGCACCAGATTCTCCACTGTGGATAAACACAGAGAACACTTCATTTGATATTTAAAAACCCATTTAATTCTGTTTAAGTTTGAAAATTTAAATGGTTTTACCCGAGAAAAATACTTGAAAATTTTCATTACAAAAATAGTGTATTTTCATTTGATTTGTATTTGGCTGTTTGTGAACTGTGTTTATGAAAATATATGAGGTACATACGTAATGAGGATGGACTGGTTCTCACGATCTACGAAAGAATGAGTGGAAATATGATATATTACACATATCATATTTCAAAGCCCATGTAGAATTTCACATTTAACAATGATACTGATAAAATATTTCCATTCCTATCCATTTCACCTGCACTGGGTAAAGCAAGACAGATTTTACACGTGATTGAAGCTATTTTGAACTCCAATCTTTTGCTTTGGGTGCCAATAAATGTTTGCCATTCCTGACTCTCCCTTCCCATATTCAATTAACGAGTCTTGCAGCACCCACATTGTGTGTTTCTAACAAGTTTTGTCTCTAAGCCTCCTTCTTTATTCCTTTTGTACTGGGTTGATTGTATAATTTCTTCAACCAAGAACACTGAGGCAGGTATGGCACCATAATGGATAATGTGTATGACTGGTCTCCATGAAATCTTTTGTTGAATTTGCTGGAATGGAGTTTTTGACTGGAATTTGCTGGAATATTTATTGCTTTGTGGCATTTCTGTTGCCTTAAAACTGTACATACTATTGTATGCCGGTATTGTAGAGTAACCTGAACATCTTGTCCAAGAAGATACACTTACCTGTGAGCATGAACTGATAGGCATTGTCAGAGATGGAGAAGATGTGGGGTGGGGCCTCAACTCTTTTTTTGCCCCTGTATGCTCCCACAACAACAGAATCGTATACTGGGAGCCACTTGTAGGGATTCACAGTGACGCAGAACAGCCCAGAGTAGGTCTAAAACAGTGAAGCATACATTACATGCTTGGAGACATTCATTTATTTTCAATTTCAAATGCATTAAAGGGTTTTAGAGGAAAACTCACGTAGATCATCCATGCTGCATAACGCTCTTTGAGGTTATACAGCACAGTAGGCTCGTTGAGGTGGGTCATCATGGCCATGTCCTCAATTTTGTCATATTTGGGAGGATTCATTGGGTGGATGTCATCCTCCTTCACTGTTAATTTTTGCTACAGAAAATGAAAATGAAAGTGGTGGGTTGGTTGTATTTTTATTTGAGGGATGATAGTTCCATAATTCTGTTACGTGGTTATAAGCTACTTCTGAATAACAGAAGGTTTGTACTCAGGAAGATGAACTCTTCACAAGATCTGACTCTGATTTTATCATGGTCATCCCACTGTGCATATAATCCACCAACATCCTTGTAACATAGTTGGGTTAGCTAGCTAGCTTGCTGAAATCTGATGCTGCAAAGGTGATTATGTCACATGAAAATGGCTGGTCATGCCAACCAATAATCTTTAACCACTGCGTGCCTGGCAAAATCATTACTACAGTAGCCATTTTTGTTAATGGGACACAGCGTTTGTGCCTGCATGCGTTCCAACTGCATGCATACACAAAATAAATAAAAGATTTATGAATTAGGGAATAAATAAACACTTATTCTGATTTTATTTACTTTTGTATTTTTTCCATTTATTGCTATATATTAATTTATAAATTTCTAATTTAGGCATTTCTCCATATTGGGAGCTTTAGCTGTACTTACTTTCCCATCCAGAGTTTCAACGGTGGCTTTGCCCCCTTCTCTGCTAATGAGTTTCCCTTTGAGGTACATCTCCTTGGGCTCAGCCACAAAGTAGGCCGTTTTGGCATCAAAGGGTGTGTTCTGGGCCTCGATTCTCTCCCTCTCAGGCTTCCGGAGGTAAATGGCCGCCGGGCCAAAGACCTCCATCTCCGCATCGGTACTCATGATGGCGCTTTACTGAGGAGAAATAAAGGAAATATCAGCTTGAAGGTTTTATTCCTTTATGACTGTTGCAGCAAGTTATATTTAGACATACCTCCTTCAATGCCCGGAGAGAAAGGTGGTAGTTGGTGGTCTTTGAATGCTGAAAAAAAGAAGTTTAGCATTAATTAGCATTAATGTAAATTAAGCTGTTTGCTGAGTTTTTTTTAGGGGAAACATTACAGAGGCAACCGTTTCTTGACATATTCAATGACAAGTTGATACCCTTAAGTCTTTTTGTGCAATTCTCAGTGTAAATTAGATGAAATAACCATATATTTTATATTTATAGTAGTTGGGTTTATGACATTTCTCTTTGACAAACATGGAATTCATGTATGTTGCAGCATTTTTATTTTCTCTTATTTATGTATTTCAGTTAACATGATTAAATTTTACACAATAATCCCTTTGGGCTTCAAGCATTGTAAATCTGGAAGCTGTTCCAACATTACAGTAAATCGCACTCACCTTACTGGGTGCCAGGCTGTCCCTGGGGGTATGAGGGTGACATCTTTTATAGAGAGAGATTTGTCCTCACTCAGCAGAACTGATCCCTATTTGGTCATGTATTTTTACCCTCTTATAAGCTACCAAGCGCCTGTAGCAGTAGCAGTGATATTATTTTTATCTTGTGATAAATCATTGGAATTTTTTAATTAAAATAATAGGGGCTTCATAATGAACTGCTGAGGAACTTGATTGGGCAGAAACTAGGATGTATAAAAGAATTACTTGAATATATATTTGATCTTTTGTACAATATTTAATGGAAATTCTTCGTTCAAAAGTGTCACCATATCTTTGTGGACACACAGCTCTATAATTAACGTGACATGTTAATATTTCATTCATGAATTTTTAATTGGTCAAATGTATCTTTTTATTATAGTGAAACAATCATATAATTGTTCATAAATTTTAATAATTTTTCATATGTAGTTTTATGGCATTATTAAAGGTTAACTCTGATCCTTTCAGATCGAACTATTGTGCTTTTTCATGGCCCAGGCATCAAGGGGGGGAAGCCTAGTGTTGCTGTGCAGAGATAAATTAAGCTTATATAATCAATTAAGTTTTTAATAATACTGGGAGTGACTGGTTATTCCCACAACATTTACAAATAATGACACCTCACTGCACTAAAGATCAACAAGATTTTAGTGTGTTACTGAACACACAAACCAAAAGTATTTGCTTTAAATGCTTTGTTATCAGTGAATTTATTTATGACATAATCCTGGTACTATGTTTTCAACATCAAAGATTAATTAAATCTTTTTGTGAGGCAATGACATGTTAAATTGCCAATTATTAAAATTACACCTGACCCCTTTCATCTTTCTGATTTTTAAATAATTTCTCCTCTTTTCCACCAATTTGGAATGACCAGTTGTGTTTATCAGCACTCATAGCCACTGCTGTTGGTTACGGGTGCCTGATTGTCTAGTATGGCTGGTTGCAGGTGCAGGATGAGGCTTTGTCATCCCAGCTGTCTCAAACCCTCCCATCCCAAGGCAAAGCTAGAGCCGACTGTGTGCTTTTCTTCAAGACTACCAGCCATGGTCTGTACTGGCAGTCTTGCACATAAAAAATAATTTTTAAAAGTAGAATATTTTAAAATGAACGTTGCTGACTGAGTACTCATCAAAGTCCTTTATGATATATGCAAGCTATGCTGTGCTGCACGAGATAAACAATTCTTGCTGTAACTGTATGCATGAATACATTTGCAAAAGCAGAGGACATTTCTTTTATCCCCTAAATCAGCAAACCCGCTTAATGGTGAAAATACTGTTCTCTCCAAATTCACAGTTCCTTAGTGATGTGTATGTCTTACCTATTAATAACCCATGCAGTTTTATTGTTACAGTCCAGAAGACTATATGAGCTTGGGAATAATGTAGTACATTATACATTAAGCAAAGTATCAATATACACATGATTATTTAAAGACCAGATGAGGATTTTATATGTAGGACTCTACCATCTGACACAATGTACAGACATTTCCTTAGAGTCTTACGTACTTACAATGGATTCTGGCACTGCTGAGGAGCCTAGTTTAGCTGTGGAGAAGCCATGAAATGTCACTGGTGTACTGTTGCAGGATTCTTGCATGCCTTAGATTTCTACCATGAAATAAAACTGGGTGCAGGTTCCATCCATGAATTTCAAGAGTGACGACACCTCACAGCAGTACAGAGATGAGCTGACTTCAGCATTACAGGCACAATCATAATGTAGGATAAGCATACCAATTAAGGCCACTAAATTGGCATTTTTCATATACAAAGTCGTGATTTCTAGAAGGATGGCTAAAATAGAATGGAGGATTAATATAATAATAGAAAGGAGTTTCATTTATTTGTGAAAATATGTGAAAATTCTGGCCTGGGCTTAATGGTTACATGAAAATTTATCAGTGGTGCCATTGATAGACTGGGGCTACTAATGTAACTCACTTTAGCTCATTCAACATTTCAGCATTCAAGTAATATTAATTTACACCCAGCATCAACAGTAATGGATACAACTTGAAAACATATTTAATACAACAATATCTCATTCAGCAATTTAAAATGGTGCTAAATGTGGCCGATGCCCAAGCCTTTAGTGTTTGTCCTTGATTCCAAATTATTGCTACAGCTAATGCTACCAAGCCTTGGTAAATTGTTTTAATGCAGCACAAATGAATGTATCGTTTTACATGAATGGTGTCAGAAGGTGATGTCATTTTTCTGCAGGGAACAATATAACAGATAACTACATCAGAGTGTGCAATACATGCAACAGCCAATATAGAAGGATGCTAATTCATGCTGTATTCAAATATTTTACTAGGATTTGGTAGCGTTAGCTTTAGCAATAATTTTGAAGGTAGGACAGGGTATTCCTAGCTATCGTCAATTCTTCTTGCTAATTTTGTCATGAATATTAGCAAGCGCAAGGATTTGGCTATAGACGACAGGTTCATTTCTTAAAAGTGAAGTAATGGCAGTACAGTGTCATCCTGAATCCACTTGTCTGTTTGGTTGGAAGAACAGGCATTGATTCTCCCCACCAGTGCTAAAGCATTAGCCCATTAGCACAACTACAAATCCCATTTTACAAGTTTGCAAATTGACGTACACTGAAAGATTTGGTGCAAAAGTCGAGAGGCTGTAAGAGATTTATTTGGGAGGTTATAATTACTAAGTTGTCTTTGCACTAGTTGATTTGAGAGGTAATTACTGAGGTGTCTTTGCTCAAGTTTGAAACTGTTATTATGTGTATTCTCATTACAATCTCATTCACAATTTGTAAATCTATTCTACAGACTTATAAAACCCCATTTAGAGATATGTGAATCTGCACCGTTGATCGTAAACACAGGACCATAGGAAGGCTAAAATTCTTGTACAGTACCCCTTTAATGTCTCTACAATGGGAACCTATGGCAGCCAGTAAAGTCATTCTTTGTTCCATTTACCTCTGCTGTCTGGATCCTTCTCTTGAGTTCTGATATTTAAAAACAAAATTTGACTTCAAAAATTATAAATGTGTTTACCCTGCCTCATTTACCCTCCAAAACCAAGAAGAAAAAAAATGTCTTAGGACATCTTTCTTGTATCATATATGACACATTGGAGGATATCCATCCATCCATTTTGTTGCGGGTCGTGGGGGCTGGAGCCTGTCCCAGTGTGCATTGGGAAAGAGGCAGGAATACACTCAGAACAGGTCGCCAATCTATCGCAGGGCACACACACCATTCACTCACAAATTCATACCTATGGACAATTTAGAATCTCCAGTAAGCCTACCTGCATGTCTTTGGACTGTGGGAGGAAACCGGAGTATCCAGAGTTAACCCACGCAGACATGGGGAGAACATGCAAACTCCACACAGAAAGGCCCAGGCTGAGACTTGAACCCTGGACCTTCTTGCTGTGAGGCGACAGTACTGCTCACTGCACCACCGTTGGGGTGGTTACTTTCCACCCACGTTGGGGATCTACAACAGAAAAATACTTTCAACTGTATCTCATCCTTATTTTCACCTGCCAAACTGTAACTCACAGAGTGATCAAATATTCATTAATTCATTCATTCATTCATTCATTCATTCATTCATTCATTCATTCATTCATCCATCAGTTGTATATTTTCCATTGACAAGAGCTCACTGATGCTGATACTAGGGCTTTGGTTGTGCCACAGTTCACAGCTTCGATCAGAAATGTCCTGCCATGGCCGTCTGGGTAATGTAGAGGTATATGCACTCGCCTATCACCAGAGACCGGGGTTCCCGGCAGCGGTACTTCCGGCTTGGTCAGACTACGAACACAACTGGCAGTGTTTGCGGGTGGGAAGCCGGTGAGGGTACGAGTCCTGAGCGTTGCATTAGCGACTCCTACTGATTGGTGAGGGTGCCTGTTCAGCAGGGAGGGGATCTGGGGGAAATAGCGTGATCCTCTGCATGCGTTACGCTCTCCCAGTCAAACTCCTCGCTGTCAGGTGAAAAGAAGCACCTGGCGACTCCACATGTATCGGAGGCTGGCATGTGGTAGTCTGCACCCTCCCCAGACTGACAGAGGATAGCGCATCGACCAGGACTGTGATACACACAGGGAATTGGTATAACGACTAAAATTGGGGAGAAAATGGGAGAAAATGACAAAAAAAAGTCCTGCCATGTTTTGCAAGTGTATTCCAGGTGATTTTGTTCTTTTTCAAGTTATATTGTAGCAGATTACATACACTCCAGGTTCTGCGACTACCAAATAAATCACACTAGGGGTTCCCAACCCTGTTCCTGGAGAAATCTTTTGTGTGCTGAGTTCCATGATTTTGTACTGACTTTAACTCTGTAGGTTTAGCTCATTAGCATTGCTTAGTATTTGAACTCATATCCCACATACAGTTTAGCTTCAATGACAAGGTGTCCATCAAGTAATGTAGGTCCATCAATTAATCCAATTGTTTCTAAAGTAGGGGGCACAGAGACAACAGCCAACTTTAAAAATGTCTTATTACAAAGGGGGGGGGGGGGGGGGGGGGGGATCGTGGGCTGACCACAGAACTTCAGGAAACACTGAATTAACTGATACAAATTTTAATCAGAATCAATCAAACAGAAGTATGTGCCTACAGCACATTACAGAAATGTATTATTTTGAGAACAGATTAAGAGGTTAAGAGGTATTAAGAGGTATTTAATATGGAATATGAATTCTTGTAATGGGAATATCGTGGGTTTCTTCGGTTTCCTCCAATAGTCCGAAGACATGCAGGTAGGCTAATTGGAGACTCTGAATTGCCCATAAGTATGAGTGAGTGTGAATGTATCTTTAATGGTTGATTTAAACATTTTACACTTTTAAAACATATTCCTTTTAAAAAATCAAACAGGAACAAAAGCACATTTAAACATAGACATTTACAAAAATTACAAAACAAAAAAACACTCAAAAGGAAAACATAATTTACAAATCAATAATACATGTATCCATACTAACACTCACCAAGACAATAATTGTTTTAAAACATATTTTTTTTTACATAAAATGTACATTTTGAAAAAAAAAACAACAATACGTGCGCTTGGGAATGGGGTGAAGAGCGGGTGCCCCTCCTAGGGGGGTGGACTATAAGATTAGTTCTTTCCAGTGGTCCACCCCCCATTTCTCTCTCGCCAGGTCCTTGTTTTTCCGCCAGTCCACCAGAACGCCGTCCTGGAGGAGGCTCTGAATCCTCCTCCGGAGAGTGACCAGGTCCACTGCTGTTTTTTGGTAGACCTTGATGTTCCTTGTCTCCCACAGGACCTGCTTGATGGTATTGATAATCCCCCACTGACGCTGGAGCTCCATGGTCTTGAGTCCCTCTCGGGGACCGTAGAGGACTCTCTCAGCCGTCAGGGAGGACATCGGCAGCAACCTGTTTTGGGAGACAGAGGAAACAACAAGGCCCCAGACCCGCCTAGCCACGGTGCACTCCCAGAACAGATGGTGAATGTGTTCCGAGTCAGTGCAACCGTGGGGGCAGCGTTCAATCAGAGCTAAGTGCCTGCGATACATAAATGTTCTTGTGAGGAAACACCTGTGAGCTGTCATCCAGGCAATGTCTTTTTGTTTATTTGTAAGACACTTGTGTGTCACATTTGCCCAGATGACTTGCGGGTCCCGGGCCGGCCCTGACCTCGGGAGTACGGCTGTTTTGTTAGATCTTAAATAAGCCATGATGATTTTATAGCTCCACGAGGTCAAGCCAGCCCTGGGCAATCCTGCCCCAAAAGCAAAGTCCTTCAGCGCCTGATAGACAAAGGGGGGGTCCCAGCTATACGGTACAGTTAGGTCAAGCACACCTAGGCCTACTGCCTTTAGGAAGGGGGTGGTGTAGTACCTGGCAAAGGCACCAGAGGCCTTTCCCTCCTTCCCAGCGTTCTGGACCAGAGCGGCCAGACCCTGCACCATAATGATTTTAACTATGTCTGGGACCCCCCACCCCCTATTCCTCTCGTCTTTGAGGAGGGTGGCTCTGCTCAATTTTTCCATATTGCTCCCCTAGACAAAGTGAAAGACCAACCTAGCGATTTGATTGCTGGTGGCCTTGTCTGGGGGAAACACCCTCCCCACATTAAGAAGAATGGGCAGGACAATTGCCTTCAGGACGAGGATCTTACCCGCCATGGTCAGGGGTCGCGCACTCCAGCTTCGGGCTTTGTTTTGGACGTGGTGCAGGGCTCCCTCCCAGCTCGTTCGCCCTCCTCCGTCAGCCTGGAAGGTCACCCCCAAGAGCTTGATGGTATCTCTGCGCACAGGGAAGGAAACGGTTAACGGCTCACTATAATAAGGAGACAGAAACAGTTCACTCTTGTCCCTGTTGACCAGGGCGCCAGTGGCCGCACAGAAGTTGTTAACTTGGTGGCACAAGCGATGGAGCGACTATCTGTGGTGACGATGGTGATGTCATCCATGTACACCATCACTTTTAGCCGCTCTCCCCCAGCCCCCGACAGCGGGTAGCCCGCCACTCCGGGGCTGGCCCTGATGGCCTGGAGAAACGGTTCAGGTAGATGACGTACAGGAGAGATGCTAGAGGGCACCCCTGCCTGACACAGGACCTGATGGCAAACGGGTCAGAGGGCTGGCGGTTGACAACCACTCTGCCCGTTATGTCAGTCAGGCAGATCTTCGTCCAGCGCCGGAGGGGGCCAGGAATGTTCATTCTCTCCAGCACTCTCTCCAAGCACACATGACTCACCCGGTCAAATGCCTTCTCTTGGTCAAGGCTGAGAAGGCACAAGGGGGACCTCCGCTCCCCGGAGTGGACGATTAAATCCCTCGTGAGGAGCAGGTTGTCATTAATGGACCTCCCCTGCACACTGCAGGTCTGGTCCGCCCGATCACCGATGTTATCAGGCCTTGGAACCTCCTCATCAGCGCCTTCGCCATGATCTTATAGTCGACTGAGAGGAGGTTGATCGGCCGCCAGTTGCGGAGGTCCTTCAGGTCCCCCTTCTTTGGGACAAAAGCTACCGAGCTCTGTCTCAGTGAGGCCCCCAACCGCCCTTCCCTGTACGCCGCTCTAAAGACTTCCCCCACGTCCTCCTTCAGGAGATCCCAGTAAGTTTGGTAGAACTCGGCTGGGATTCCGCCAGGACCCGGAGCTTTGTGCTGGTTGAGGGTAGCACGGCCCGGGTGAGCTCTTCGGTGCTCAACTTCGGCTCCATCTGCTCATCACCCAGACGTCTGTCAAAGCAGCCCAGGAAGGTGTCCATGAGATCCTCCTCGGAGGGCCTCTCACTTTAAAGGCCCCCGTAGAACTCCCTGGCCACCTCACGGACCTCCGCCTCTTCAGACACCACCACACCTCTGTTGTTATAGAGAGACAAGATGTTGTTAGTCTTAGACCGCCCTGCGGAAGAAAAACCGCGTGCACTTCTCATCCTCCTCGAGGCCCTGGAGCTTGGAGCGGAAAAATAATTTTTCCCGCTCCTCCCAGTAGAGGGTGGTGAGGCTCTGTCGAGTCTGTGCGATTTTGCTGCTACCATCCAGGCCTCGGGACTGGAGGAGGCTCAGTCTCTGGAGGGCAGCATTGTGACGTACAAAACCTGCCCTCCTTTCCTTTGCCTTCCTCCGCCCGGCTGCCCGGAAGTAGCCTCGCACTCGCTCCTTCACCATCTCCCACCACTCCACCGGGGAGTCAAAAAGATGTTTCAGACTCACCCACTCCAGGTAACGTCTCGAGAAGGAGAGTTGCACCTGGGGGTCTCGGAGATGGCTGGTGTTCATTCGCCAGAGCCTCTTACCCACGGTTATGGATTTCTCCCAGGTCAGGGACACGGTCACCATGTGGTGGTCTGAGAAGTGCACCGCCTGGATCGAATAAGCGGGCACTCCCAGGCCTGGGGAGAGCAGAAACAAATCAATCCTGGTTGAGGAGCAACCAGAGGAACTCACCCACGTGTGTTGGGGGGGAGAGGCGCCCCCGGCGTCGTGGAGGGAGAAATCCTCTATGAGGGACCACAGCAGGTTGCTGGAACGATCCCGTCTGGGTCTGCTGCGGTCCTCATCTTTTAGAGCACAGTTGAAATCCCCCCCCCACGACAACCGACATTGTGCAATGTAACAGTGGTGACAGTTTTGTGAAAAGGGAGACCCTCTCGGCCACGCTGGTGGGGCCGTACACGTTGATGACCCTGAGTGGGGAACCTCCGACCTCGAAATCCGTGACGAGGATTCACCCACTCTCTACGATGTTACTTGATGTACATAGGGATTTTTCACCAACGTGCCGACTACATCAGCTCTGGCGATGTTAGAGCCAGACCAGAGAGAGTCTCCCAATCTCCATTCTCCCCCCAGAACGCCATCCAACTCCCGGAACGGAATGCCACATTCCTGGAGCAGGATGATGTCTGAGGGGACCTGGGAAAGGATGGAGAAAACGGTGTGTCGTTTGGCTGAGTCTTTGATACTACGGGTGTTAAGTGTTGAAATTGTAAGTGAATATGTCATGATAGGTTTTATTGTTTATGTGTGTCTGATGATCCTATGTTACTATTGGCGATGTCTCGACTGATTTTATTGAGTTTGTCCAAAACTGTGTCCGGGTTATTGTGGTGCCTACTCACCCCCGGACCATGTGCACTCACAGGCCTCCCCTCCTGACTGCCTGGGAGGTTCCGTCCTGGAGAGGTGGGGGCAGGTGTTCTTGTCCCAGGCTTCCCCCTGAGAGGAGGCTGATGTTGCAGACCCTTTAACAGAGTCTGGACCGGGGGCTGGCTGGTCCCTAATGGTTCTGGGTCGAAAAGTGATGGGGTTTTGAAGGTTTTCTTTGTAGTGTATGGGTGGTGGTGGAGATGGTTTGGCAGGGCGGGAAGGGGGCTCAGGCCTGGCTGTGGAAGGTGTACTGTGTTCCAGTTTTGAATTTGGCTGTGTTGTTTGTTTTTTTGTTTGTTGGCGAGCTATTGCGGGGTTGGGAGGTTGAATGGGGGATTGTTGACTTGCTGCGGCTGGTGATCTGATTCTTTTGCCCTTTCTTTGTTTGATTTTTTGCCAGGGTGTTATCAAATTGGAATCTGATTTGGTTGTTGAGGAGTCTGACTCCACCACCATAATAGGGGTGTCGGAGTCAGGCTTCTCTTCAACAGTGACGGGGTTGGTAGGACCTAATTCAACAGGAGGCGCTGTGAAGTTGGGGGTTCCAGGGGTGGTGATACAGAGGGTAGGGTCTTGTGCTATGGTCTGTGCTTGTGGGGGTGGGCTTCCAGGCTGGGAAGGGGTGGGAGTGGGTGGTCTGGTGCATGGCATAGGGGTAGGCGAGGGAGGCGGTGGAGCCGGAGGGGGGGCAGCAGATGGTGTTCGTGTACGAAAGGGGGCAATCTCTAAAGAGATGCCCCCTCGCTCCGCAGAGGTTACAGGGCTTTGGATCACGGCATGCCCTGGTCTCGTGCTCGCCGCTGCATGTCTTGCACTTGACCACCGCGCAGGCTGCGGCTTAGTGGCCTTACTCGCCGCAGTTCCTGCACAGCTTGGGCATGCCGTAATAGAACACCACCCCCCTGTGTCTCCCCAGCGTGATAGAGCTGGGGATGTGGCATACCCCCCCCCCCGGTGCAGAGGGGTCGGGGTTTAGCTGGACCAGCTATTTCCTGGCTCCGGTCCAGACTCCGTCCTCATCAAGGACTCTCCGGGCTTCAGATCTAACAATGCCATACCTGCCCAACCACGTACTCACATCGTGGTTCTGTACAGCTTCATTATAAAACTGCACAGTGACCACCTTGTTTTCCGTGTCGGACAGGGGCTCTACATCGAAATTACTGAGGGGAGCCTTATCCTTCCCCTCTCTATAGAGGTTCCAGAACCTCTCCAGGATGTTTGCACTTCTGAAACTAATTTAAAAAATGTCAGCGTTTCCAGGAACCTTCACCAGGCAGTTTGGTTCGCCAGGCACAAAGCCCATGGCTCGCCCATGAAGCACTGCCCGGCTAAATTCTAGGCGGGTCAAACCTGTCTCTTGTTTGCGTTTGGGGCAGCAGCATTGCTTGCCCCCCCTGTGGCTGCTGGCTCAGTGGTGCCCCCTACGGCTGCGCCCTTCACCCCTCGTGCCACCAGGGGGGACCACTAGCACCGCTGCCCCCTTCTCCGCTGTTCTGGAGGGTCATCCGGACAGCGTTATGGCGTCTGACTCCTGGCTGGGCTCCTGATGCCATCCTCTCTCTCACTCACTCAGGCTGGACCTAAGCAGGTAGAAGAGAAGGAAGCACAGGAACAGCGCTTAGCAGGTTGCTGGTCCGTCCCAGGGGGACCAAGCAGTGCTGAAACGGAGGGAGCTGATCTGGGCTCAGCTCCTCCAGGTGCAATGGGACCTCCCTTCCAGTAGGGGTGCCCGGCGTTGATCCACCATGGTGTCTTTGCTGGATCAGAGCGCCGCTGCCATTGTGGGGGGAGGTCCTCGGGTCCCCCTTTCCGCCTGCTCCTCGGCCTCGTCCTCTGGGTCCACCTGGTGGTCTGCTGCGGCCTGGAGAGCAAGAGAGGGGAGAACGGAGCAAGGGCGAAGGCCCAGCAAGGCTGGCATAGACTGGAGAGCGAGCTGCTACGGGCCTTCTCTCCGGGCAGCTCTGTACTCCCCTCTGGTCTCCGGCGATGGGCGTTCCGCAGCAGTGGTGTGGTCGCCGGATGGCGGGAGTCTTCTGGCAGGGGGGCCTCCAAGCGCTGTCCTGGCTTCGGCGTTGGGGGTTCAGCAGGCCGCAGTCAGGCCACTGGTACCCGCCTAGCCCCAACACTATAAGGTCCGGCCTGGTCCGCCGGTCTGATGCTCTAGACACAACCACGGTTAAGCCACTGGTACTGCGCTATCACACCAGACCTTCAGAGAGAGAGAGGAGGAGAGAGAGAGAGGCACGTCTGCTCAAATCACACCCAAGATCCACGAGCCCACTGTCCTCAGCTAGCTAACCAGCAGAGGGCAGTAGACTCGTGAACAATGAAGAGAAACCCGAGCACACGTGAGTGAGTGTGAACGGTGAGTGAATTGTGTGTGTTACCTGTGATAGATTGGCGACCTGTTGAGGGTGTATTCCTGCCTCTCACCCAATGCCTGTGATGGATTGGCGACCCCGTCCAGGGTGCATGCCTGCCTCTCGCCCAATGCATGCTGGGATAGGTTCCAGCACCACCCACATGCACTCTGACCAGGATAAGCGCATATAGAAAATGCATGGATGGATCGTTAGGCAATTAAAGTGTATGATAAAACAATTAACAATACAGCAATTGTAACTGTACACAGGGGTTCTCTGAGACCAGGGTTGGGAACCCTGGGATTTGACGCAACAAAGTTTTCAAACAGTCATGCTTCAAATGAAGCTGATCCTCTATAGGGATGTCTATAGGGATGTATATGCGTACCTAGTAGTAACCCATTTAATTTTATTGTTACAGTGCAGAAGACTATGTCTTCTTGGGAATTACACACTAAGCACTACATTATAATCGAAGCAAATTATCATTATTCACACATTATTGAAAACCAGAGATGGAAATGTAAGACATTACTTTATGTCCAGACGTGTCCTTACTATTTCAGTCAGGACAAATCCATGTGTTGGATTTGATTTTGGCACTGCTAAGGAGCCTAGTTTAGCTGTGGAGAAGCCATGAAATGTCACTGGTGTACTGTTGCAGGATTCCTGCATGTCTTAGATTTTTACCATGAAATAAAACTGGGTGCAGGTTCCATCCATGAATTTCAAGAGTGACGACACCTCACAGCAGTACAGAGATGAGCTGACTTCAGCATTACAGAGATACAACCAAAATGTACCTCCAATATTCAACACTTCAAAAAACCAAGAGGAAAAATGTATTATTTATGTCCATAAACCCACTAACTAAATTTTTTTTATCATGCCCCAAATTTGAGATGTTGTTTTGAATCATATGTGATCATTTAATTCAGTTCATTTTCTCATGCTGGACAAACAGGACTTTATCCTGCTCTTCTGCATCACCCTTCTCAAAATCAACAACATCTGTTGCACTTCGACTCATCTTCCTCATCATCATCATCTTCACTTCCCCTCAGAGCCATGCAAATCTTTCAATCTTCAGTTCAATATCAATTGTATTTTGAGTTCTGTTAAATTCACCTTGTCGAGTTCTAGTTAAAGTGTCAAGGTCACCTTTATTTGTAAATACAGTAGTTTTTGCAAAGATAATTAATCATTTTTGAACAAAAAGATATTTTCAGCCTCCAGTCCTGTTTCTTGAGGACATTCCATGTCTTTGATAAACTTTTTCAGGGCTTGACTTTTAAAACTTTCCTTCGTTTGATTTCTTATCAACTTGCCTGACTGGTAAAGTGTGAAAAACTTCTGATCCCTGATAAGCTATGGCAGTTTTTTTTTCTAAATAAAGGAACATTTTTTTGTGTGTTATTTTACTGTAGCCTGTACACAAAAGCATTCACAGCTAAAATGAGAAAAGGACTTGAAAGACTCTATAATCCTTTGTGGCTTCTGATTTTTTGACATGACATAACATGGTTTATTTCCATAATCATCCACTTTGTTAAAGGCAAATCAGTTACCTCAACAGCATGACCTTACACTTCCCAGCTTTCCCAAGAATTTAGCCTGCAGGGATTCAGTGACCTATTTTTATACAGGGTGTTTGATATTATAGGGCATCAACATTCCCTGGGAAAGATGATTGCCAAAAATGGATTGGGGACTAACATTCAGAAGTGGTTACATGTGTTTAATAAAAATGGTGCACTTGATCCATAGGGTGGGTCTATGAAGATGAAATACTGATGCAGCTGCTCACTCAGCGGTGCACTGAGAGCAATGCTATTTGTCAGGATGTGCTGTGACATTTACTGTAGAGTTGAGTTTAATATGCCTTCAGTATTCAACCCCAGAGCTCTTCCTGCTCTTACCATTGCTGCACTGTTCACTTTAGAAGATTTACTAAAAAGTAAGCTATTTTCTATTGTGAAATTACAAATTTTATTTGAGAGTAATTGTGTGATCTTGTTATGCTGTAACATGACATCTAGTAGGTGATTTTAGATTAAAGCTCAATGGTTGATCCTTATGGGAAGAGAATGTACTGCAATATATTTGCTCTCTTTCTTCTTAATGATGTCTGAACCCTGACTGATGCGGGACCAGCTAGTTATTATCAGAGAGGAAAGTGGAGAGTCTTTTAAAGACAGAATGTTCAAGAGTTTTGGACAAGAATGGGAGCAAAGAGACAGATCTGTAGTTAATGACAGCTGAGGAGTCAAGAGCAGGTTTCTTTAGTAGGAAACTTGAAGGAGGAGGGAAAGCATCTAGAAGATCAGGGGGAATTCACCAGAAAGGTGAGTGATGGATTGGACTTGTAACTATGGCATTGTTAATTAAAGAAAATTCCCACTTTTTTCTATATTCCAAATGGTTGTTGTATTTATTTATTTATCCATATTTGATGCCCAGATTGGATAGTAGGTGCCCTGTGACTGCTTAGACACTATCTCTATATTTTTAGTCATGTATATGCGATGTCAGTGTTTACATACAGAGAATTGCTCTATATGATGATGAGGAGGATGATGATCAGTATTATTAATTAGTACTAATATTATCAACATTATGTCTCTTGCTAAAAGAAGATCTTGGAGGGAGTGAGGGAGAATATCACCATGGGGTAGGTGGGTGGGAGCGAGGTTTGAGAATTGTCTACATTACTACATTACTATGTATATTATATTTTTTTCTAAGCTAAAAATCTGAAAATTTGATCAAAAAAAGGAGTGATGGGCTGGAGGGAAAGGAGGGTATCAGGTCAAGGGCACAGGTGGTTGCATGAGTGGAGAGCAGGAGTTCAGATACGTCAGCATCTGTGAGGGGAGAGAAGGCAGAGAGGAAGGGAGGGAGCATAAGTGGGAAGAGGGAGGAGGGATGGGAGAAGGGGTAAAGACAGATCCAGGAGCCTTGGTAGACTGAAGGAGCTGCGGATGTCTACAACTTTCTCATTGAAGTAGGTTGCAAAGAGGGGGTGGGCAGTGGAGGGGAGAGAATGTAGAGAACAGTTTATGAGGGTTTCAGGTTGTTGCATTGTTATGTCTGAGATAAATATACTGTCAGAAATAGTTTTTACAAATATTTTGCAAGTACTGTTGTTTTACTGCTAGCCAAATCAGTAAGTATGCAATGCATAAATAGCACTCTAGAATCTCTGGTGTTGCAATCTAGTTAACTTTATTAAATATGATGAAGTCACTTTATTTCATTGCTTTAGCAGACTACCAGTGGAAATCCACTGAAGCTGTAGTAGTTCCTCTCTTGAAATCAGTTAATGCAAGTTTGGCAAACTCCTGCACAGGCTTTTTGATTAATTGACCTGAAATGCAATTTCTGCCATTGAGCAGATCAGGTGCCATGTCCATTTGTTATAAAATCTGGAAATGCATTTTAACAAATCAGAAGAAGTAACCTTGTTTAAACTAATAATCTCAAAGATTTTCATTAAAATAAATGTCTTTTAAGTCACTATCTATCGCTGCATTGGGTAACACAATGGTGATTGAGCCTATTTTTATATGAATTTATACTATTATTATTATCATAATTCATGATTAAAAAACTTGGTGTTATTCCCGGGAAAAAATCACAAGCGGCGCACAGTTAGTGACGCGTTTTTCATCACCCATCAGTGGTTGGTCCGCCAGAGAGGGTAAGTGGAACTAACGCAACAGGCTCGCTCTTCAACTCACTTGCGTGTGAGCGGCGAACTGTTTTTTTCCGGTGTCTGCATGCGTTACAATAACAGAAAAAGGGGGGGTTAGGGGAGTTATGGAACCCTAAAAAGTTTTTGTGTAACATGAGAGATCATATTATTTGTTGATGTAGATTTCGTATTACATTTAATGACAATGTAACTTTACTAAATTACATAGCTATTTGCACAGCTAACGCTAGCTACCGGACCATGTCAAGAAAGACAACATTAGTTTAGACAACATTGCGCACAGTATCCAGTATAGGATTTTATCAATACCAATACCACTATTGATAATGCTTATCAATACCAATACTTATCAATACTCTTATCGATACTTCCTAATTTGGAGTGCAAAATACATGTTGTTAAAATAATTATCAGTACTACTTTTATATTAGTTTGGGCAAAAAATATTTAACAAAATAGTTCTGTTGAAAAAATTAAACGTTTTCTGAGACAAAACCTGATGCTGGGACCAATTGGTATATATACTGTAAATGTAATGTGTATTAAGAGAATGTTTAGTTCTTTAAAAAAGGGACAGTAAACCATCCTTTATTATTATGATAAAACTGAAAAATGTGTTACCAAAGTTATCTTTGTATGTCATGTTATATACTATATTTTACAGTTTAGAATTTTGCATTAAGAGGTTGAAAGTTGAGCACAAGGGATAATAGTGCCAGTTTGGTTGAAGAAGTTATTTAAATACACTTGATTAAAGATTATATTTTTCATGGAAAGAAGCGGTGATCTTTTTTATTTGAGAACACAGCATCTTCAAAGAGGTATAGATTTCATATTATACAACAATGTCTCTGTTTGCAAACGTGTGCTCCTACTTAATTTGGTACTCAAATGGCAAAGGAGTATAAGGCAGGGCTGGAGATAAGTCTAAGCATCAAGTTACACAAACAATTAATTCCTAGAGAGAGAGAGAGAGTAGGTGTGTGTGTGTTTGTGTTTTCTCAGAGTTAGGACTAAGATTCAGGGGCCAGGATTGGCCTGGTTTTTGAGCAGCTATTTGAAAGAAGCAACAGTAAGGGTAGGCCTAAGTGTTATGGAAGTCTGACACTTGATAATAAATAAAACTTATACATAGTGATACAAGTATATTATTACATTATCGGCTCCTATTATTACATTTTTAATGATTTTTTTAAACCCAACTAATAATGTAATAACCAGTCAATAATCTAATAACTTATTACATTATGTGCAAAAAGTAATTACGTCATTGGTTCAGAAATGTTATTACATTATTGGTAAGTTATTACGTTATCGACTTTTATTACATTAAGAACGGAAAAATGATTACGTTATTGGCAGTTATTACATTAACGGTAGTTATTACATTATTGGCTGCTACAGGGTCTCAACCTGAAGAAGCTTATTGAAAGAAGTGACTCGCTGAATCATCAAGGGTCCATATCAACATCCAGCATCCAGTATACTGGACATTTAGGAGTTGACCCATAAAATGTGAGTCTTTCTGATACACTGTACTCACAAAAACACTGAAAACAAACACTGCATGCCCATCATTTGTAAAAATGTGTACTTTTCTATGTAATTATTTCTGGTACTAATATTACAAGTATAGGTAAATTGGTATATCTTAGAAAGTGTATATATTTAAAATATATGTTCAAGGCCATTTAATAATACCACAAAAAAAAATTGTGAAATTCATTGGGGTTTCTGAATTGCCCCCTATCTGTGCAAGGTTGAATTCAAAATAGGAAATGAGCCATATCTCTGCAATGCTTTGTTGTATTGATGCAAAACCTGGCACCTTTCTTTATCAGGGGGCCTAAGGGGTACAGCAAGGGGTATAGCAAGTTGCATAATATTTGACCCACAATTTCTCTTATATATGCTGATTACTCTGCAACAAAGCAGATATTTTAATCAACCCTTTTGTGCAACATATGCCATTGGTGTCGGCCATTTTGTTTTTCAGTCATTTTGGACATCTCCTAGAGTCAATGCTGAATCCAGCTGCAATTTTGGGTTACATCTATGGAACATTTTCTTTAAGAGTTGTTAACAGACAGTTGTACGGTCAAACAATATGACTGCAATATACTAACAAATTTGTTGGCAAAGGCACCATAAAGGAAGAGGGGCCATATATTTGCAAACCTCATCTATTGGCATCAAACTTGGTACAGATACTTACCATAAGGTCTGGGGTCACACAACAATATTTTGTGAAATTTGACCACTTGGGGATGCTATCCCAAAATGCATATTTAAACCCTAATTACTCTGAAACTAAGGCATACATTTCAACCAAATATTATGGGGAACATTACAGTAATGAGTCTGAATTGAACAACCAGCAGAATAGTTCTCATGGAGGTACTATAGCACTTGGCCCCTTCATTGCTGCTAGCAACTATATTTATTACTATTATTAGGGGTCCAAGCAATGATCTCATCTGGGAAATATACCTGTACCGTATGTGTCACCACTCACTTGGATTGCTGCCATATTGGAAATGCTATTAGCCATTTTCCACTGTCCCCGGTTTTGGCCTAACTACATGAATAAGGCTTGACACATTTGTAGTGGGTACATCCTTGTGGCCACTGAAAGATTTTGGCATTGACTGACCACTTGCTGGCACTGTCATTTGAATTTCCAATATTCAGTCGTAACCCATAACAATTATAATTGCCCATTCTGAGTGAGACACTTGAATCCTAACTCACAGATCTTTTCTTATGGACTGATCAAATGGTTAGGAGTTACAATATCCTCTATTTAGAATTTTCTGCCAATATTTAACAGATATCTCTTTCTAGTGTGTCTGACATTGATCATGAAATTTGAGAGCACCATGACAAAAAGTTATCGAAAGATAGTTGCTAGGTCAAACAATAAGGTTGCTCTAAACAAATAACTTTGAAGGAGAAGATGCCAAATAGGAGGTGAATTATATCTCTGCAATTCTTTGTTGTATTGATGCAAAACGTGGTACCCTTTTTTGTCAGGGGGTCCAAGGGGTATGCAACAAACATGAACACTATACCAAGAAAAATGTATATATACTGATTACTTTGCAACAAAATAAAGTATTTCATCCAATGCTAAGTCCTACTCTGTTTTACTTTGGGACCAGAAACTAATGTCTCAAGATACTACTTTACATACAGAACAAATTTGCATAAAGGACCCATTAGCCTACGATTATAGATTTGCCATCATTTTGAATGAATTAAAAAACACTAAGATCTTTCTTCTCCTGGATGGTTTTACTGAATTGCCTGAAACTTGAATTGGAGCACGTACTCATGAATATCTTTAAAAGTTATATAAATTAAGTGGGTACACTTTAAAACAAAGAATGAGCATGTGGGTGTGGCATTTTATCAAAAAGCAAATAAATCCCAAACAGTTTGACATTATGTGATGAAATATTGTTTGCCTATTGATGACTCCATTCTGAAGCCAGTCCTAAATTGGATTAAGCCATAGAGTAGCACTATAGAGCTCATTGCTTTTTAAAAATGGAAAAATTGTCTTTAAATTATACTCTAAAGAGAGTGCTTCAAGCTTGCAAAGCGCATCCTGTCCGACCACAGCCTTAATTCCAAATGTTCAGATTACTGGACAGTGGAAAAAAATGCAACTAAACATTAACACTGAATAATTAAATAAATAGCATCTCTGCTTCTTCTTGTCATATCCTCTATTAATTTGAATGACATAAAAAAACACTTCTGGCTAACATGTTCAGGAAGCTGAAGCAGATAAGAATACTCTACCACTGATCTGAGAAGCAGGAATCTGATATTTAAAATGTCCAGTATACTGGATGGTTGGAATGAGGATTATACCACAGCTACTTGCCAACAAAATTAATTCTCTGCCACAAAATCATGTATATACTGATTTTATTATGCATATTTTTCCATATCTAGCTTCTGCCACAAAATAGTCCGAAAAAAAAAACAACAGCAATAATGGCTTTTCTTATCCTTGGCACTTCAAGCAAGTTCAACTAGGTCACAGAGTTTTTAATTTCACTAAGTTCACACTATTTACAAAAATTAAATTGGACAGTTTCCTATATTGTGAAGTGTGTCACTGTGTTAAAGGGAATTTTTTGGGGATGTTGATATTACGATTTGGTGTATCTGCTATTCCTGTAGCGTGATCATTTTCTTCCTTTCTGAGGTTTTTTCTCATATAGTCGAGTTGCAGTATCTTATAATATATAATGCTGTCAAGGTATTTAATCTCTTATTTAAATATTCAATTGATCACCTGACTGATTCAGTTGTTAATATCCCTTTAATATTTGGTTCGCTTATAGGATGAAAGGAGATGTCCCATGTGCCACCTATCATGTAAGCAGTAGAAATAATTTCTGCAATAGAGTCATTGTATGGAAAGTCAGAGCAGAAAAAGGAGTGTTTAAATGAGATCCCTAATACATTTTTGAGAAAAATAAAGAATACTAGAAACATTGAAAATATTTATGCTCAGTGAACTTTATTGACTTACAGTTTACATGAGAACATTTCACAAGAAGTCCATATTGTATGAGTGCTTGCTACTGCGTCTCATCTTGGTTTCATCCCTCATTCTGCTGCTTTCCCCTGAAATCCAGTAACAGTGCATTTAGAACCTCTTAGTAATTATTTTCATTGTGTACATTGACAATGGATTTCATATACAGTAACTCATTTGAAACCTACCTTTCCCATCTCACGGCTCTTGACTCTCAACTTGTTGACCTGGGACTCAGCGATGTCGGCACGCTCCTGAGCTTCCTCCATCTCATGCTGCACCTTCCTGTACCTGGACAGGTGAGTATTGGCTTGTTCCTCCTGTGAGTGAGAAAGACATTTTACCAATCAAAATATTTCACAGTGAATGTTTTCATACAGCAGCAATCATGTCAGCTAAATACTGAAACAGTAAATTTCTCACTGCAGTTTGTCAAGGATAGGAAAGAAAAGCTGTTACACATTTTCATTTAAACTGACTTCCTGAAAGTTTTCCTCAATGCCAAACAGTAGAAGAGAAATTTAATTAAGTCATTTATTTTATCATTCGGTCAACTTTGCTGGTGTCTTTAAATATTGAAGTCTAGTTCCTTTACTTAGCACTGTTCCTATGAATTGAATTGGCAATCAAACTAATATTACCTGTGTTTTATTTTTAAGTGTATTTTTTGAATAGTTGACATTAGCTTTCAGAAAGGAGCAAGGTTTAGACCCAATGAAACTCCCACCTAAACCATTAAAATCCAGTTGGTATTCTACTATGTTGTACCATTCCCAGTTCTTCAATTGGCAATGGAGATTTGTGGACTTTGATATGCTGTTGTGCGACATGGGCTTAGGGGCACAGCTCATGCTAATCACAGAACATGGCAAAAACTTTGTTGAAATGATACACTGGTTTGAGAGGAGAGAAATTACAACATTTGAAACTTACATTAAGATTGAACAACTGAGAATGAATACCAAATACTGGCTCAGCAGATGCACAGAGTAGACAAAACGATAAATAAAAAAATTCCAACAAGCTGTCAAGGAACTGACAACTATTCTAATCCTGATGCACTTAATCAGTGCACAAATTCTTTAAGGCTGTTAATGTTTAGGTCCCAAGCAAAATGTGTTTGCACACTTGAGTTGACCAAACTTCCACTAAGACTCAGTTCCAGAATTTGCCAACAACTTTCTTTCAAACTCTTCAGTAACAAATTATTTGCCCAAGAAAAAAAGCACTGCAGTGGCACTGGGGAACTTCTGGGACAATGGCAAGAAAATGTATCCAAATATTGCACTTATGGCAAAATGATACGTGTCCATTCCATCCAGCTCTCTCAATGCATCAAGTATCAACAAGCAATGACAGTGGATGCTGTAAAAAATTTACCTTGATTAAATTCCATCACAAAGTTAACATCTTACATTTTAAGAATTTAATTTGAGTTTGTTTTACTTTGTCATTTTTATGAACTAACTCATACTACAAATGTCATAATAATGAATAGCTTTTCATTTATTATTTTTTTGTGCAGGTGACATAACTATACTTTTTGCACATGTAGGCTATTTCACACAGAGAAAAAAAATGATATAGCACAACTTTGGAAAAATATGCTACTGCTACATGTCTGTGATTCCAGTAACCACACTAAATACAGCACAGTGACGGAGTGGGAATGGTCCTGTTAATCATCGCTAAACTAACAACAATCGACCTATCAACATGGATGACTGGTTGTAATATGATAGTTGTTCAACATCAGCAGTCAAAGAAGGCTTTACTGACATGATACTGAGGGATCACGAAAGTGCAGTTGAGAAAACTGCTTTAGAAGAACCTGCTTTCATATTTTCAGTATGTTTTTTTCACGTTTGCAGTCATGGAATATGGAGCATTTGACTTACAGATTCCTCGGCTTGTCTCTTGTAAGATTTCACTTTCAGCTGCAGCTTGTCCACCAGGTCCTGTAGTCTGAAGACATTCTTCTTGTCCTCCTCAGTCTGCAGAGAGTAAAGGAGATTCAGAAAAAGTAGCATGTGTGGCTGTTGTCCACTGTTATTGGTAAAGATGTATAAAACCTTACCTGGTAGGTGAGCTCCTTGACTCTCCTCTCATATTTACGGACACCTTTGATGGCATCGGCTGCATGTTTCTGTTCAGTCTCAACTTCAGATTCCAGTTCACGCACCTTGGATGTAAAATTTGCCAGGAGCATTAGACAAAAGATAATATAGTATATTATTACATGGTTAATATACTATGTAGCTGGGATCCTCTTATTTTTATTGATTAACATGCAACCTCACAACATATCTGGAAAATGAATTTGTTTAAAAAAAAAAAATTAAAAAAAAATACCAACTGGAATTAATGAAATCTAATATTTATAATTTCTAGTGGGCACTGATTTGGCTAAATGAAGTTGCTACAGGTGGATTACCCTTGCTTCCAGTTTCTGGAGCTGTTTCTTTCCGCCCTTCATAGCCAGACTCTCAGCCTCATCCAGACGGTGCTGCAGGTCCTTGACTGTAACCTCCAGGTTCTTCTTCATCCTCTCCAGATGAGCGCTGGTGTCCTGCTCCTTCTTCAGCTCTTCTGCCATCATGGCAGCCTGCAATTTTATACAGTTTTATGCAGCGCTTATTTAAATTAAAAATAATTTTTGAGGGCAAGGCTGTTGATATCATTCTATTTGTAAGCCAAAGCTCATAGAAAGGTAAATTTAGCTAATAGCACCGTGAGGTTTTACAGTACAGTCCCCACTGATATCTTGCCCTCATACAAGGGACATATCTCAGTGGTTGAGAGGAAAATCCAGCTGAATGATTCACAGAAGAGGCAAAACTAAGCTTTATAAATTTCTCTGTATAAGGTGGAAAAATGAAATAATGTAATACAAGTAAAATGTATATGAGTATAACTCACATCTGTGATGGCCTTCTTGGCTTTCTCCTCAGCATTTCTTGCTTCCTGGATGGTGTCATCCACTTCACCTTGAATCTGAACAAGGTCAGCTTCCAACTTCTTCTTGGTGTTGATAAGGCTGGTATTCTGAATGAAATTGGATATTTCTAGGTTGGCATGTGGATGTTATATAATTTAACCTTTATATTTGTACCATGTCTGATAAACTCACTGACTCACCTGGGTGTGCAGCAGTCCCACACGCTCGCTTGCATCGATCAGCTCCTGCTCAGCCACTTTGCGGCCTCTCTCTGTCTGCTCCAAGGCAACCCTCAGTTCTTCAATCTCAGCCAGCATCAGGTTGTTCCTGCGCTCCACCATAGCAACCTGTTCTTTCATGTCCTCCTGTCCTCTGATCGCATCATCAAGGTGCAGTTGGGCATCCTGACGCAGAGATTGATTAAATTAGTTATGTATAAAAGCCTGAACATGTTGGAGCTCAGCGCTGTCAACATATGTTCTAGAAATATACCTTGAGCTGTCCTTGGACATTCCTCAGTTGCTTCTGAGCTTCAGCTGCCTGGCGGTTTGAATGGCTCAGCTGAATCTCCATCTCATTCAGGTCTCCCTCCATCTTCTTCTTGACTCTCAGAGCGTCGTTCCTGCTTCTCACCTCAGCATCAAGAGTTGTCTGCATGGACTCAATCACCCTCTGGCTGTTCCTCTTGATCTGCTCCATTTCCTCATCTTTTTCTGCCAGCCTCCTCTCAATTTCACCCTTGACCTGATTGAGCTCAAGCTGGATCCGGAGAATCTTTGATTCTTCGTGCTCCAGTGCTCCCTGCAGAATTAATTTAGACAGTAATATGGCTTTCACTACATTCACTTTGAGATGAGGATTGAATGATTTAATTTTGTGTTAAAATGGACTAATTTCTCTTCAATTCAATTAAACAAACAAAATGTGATCTATGAATCACAAGTAGGTACAAGTAGCTAGCAGGAAATGTACATAATTATTTTTTTGTGTATATTGGGTTTGTATAATATTTGTACCGTACCTCTGCTTCTTCTAGGGCAGCCTGAATTTCTCCTTTCTCAGTTTCCACAGTCTTCTTTGCCTTCTCCAGCTCATGAATGGTCTTTCCAGTCTCACCGATCTGTTCAGTCAGGTCAGAAATCTCCTCTACAAGGACACAAATCGAAATCAGTTTTATTATTGTAGTAAGTATTCATATTGCATCAATTTTCGGTTATCTGTTTGCCTTATCCCACTCCAGGATTATGCATTGAGAGCCAGATCACCAAGGTTTTTGTTGTGTATACGATTTGCAAAGTATAATGTGACCCTGAAGATATCATGATAATTAATGAAGATGTTGTTCTATATCAAGTGTACATACGCTGCAGATTCTTGTTCTCTCTCTTCAGTGTCTCCAGTTGATCCAGAGCTTCTTCATAGGAGTTCTTCATCTTGAAGAGTTCAGTACTGAGTGAACGGGCCTCTTTCAGAGCCCCCTCCAGCTCTGCCTGGCCTTCCTCATACTTCTGCTTCCATTCTGCCAGAACCTGGTTACATGATAAAACTCAGCCATTACTACCACTTCAAGCTGGTTTTCATTTTAACACCTGATAGTGACAACATAGTTGTTAGTGACCCTAGCTTTGGTGATTTACCTTGTCAAAGTTCCTTTGTTTCTTGTCAAGGCTGGCAGCCTGGGCATTTGCCCTCTCCACATCAATCATGAGATCCTCCACTTCACCCTGCAGTCTCTGCTTGGTCTTCTCCAGAGAGGCACACTTGGAGTTCACAGCCTCAATGCACTCCTCTGCCTCCTGCAGACGCTGTGCAAGCTTTTTCCTGTAGGGAGTGGGGATTTCATTTGGTTTGCAATACTCTTTCTGATTGTGTGATAGGTAGTGGTGGTTCTATAGTTAAGTTGTTTGAAACGGTTTAGTTACTTGGCTTCCTCCAGTTCCTCAGTGCGCTGGATGGCATCAGTTTCATATTTGGCTCTCCACTGAGACACTTCACTGTTGGCCTTGGACATTCCACGCTGCAGCTCAGCCTTGGCCTCCTGCTCCTCCTCATACTGCTCCCTCAGCAGGTCACAGTCATGGCGGGCTGATTGTAAACCATGGGCCAGGGCATTCTTGGCCTTAAAGTCAATGTCAGAGGTAGAAAACAAATTAATGAAGGGATGTAATAGAGAATCCTGTTGAATGAATACTATAGTACAGTTAATTTATCAACCTTCCAGGTGCTCTATAATGCTTTGCATTTTTTAATAAAGCTATGAAATAGTGGCATGGTTTCTTAATCTTTTACCTTGACCTCTTCTTCAATGTGCCTTTTGAGCTCCTCAATCTGCTGTGTGAAGGCTTGTTTGCTTCTCGTCAGCTGTGAAACAAGAGCTTCTTTCTCCTCTAACTGGCGACTCAATTCACCTGAGGAAACCAAAGTATTGTGCATCTCCATCATAGTTTTTTGATTATATTATTTAATCAAAAATCTATATTTGATATACATACCATTTTCAGTATGAAGTCTTGCTTTATGTGCGCTAATGTCATTCAGCTGGCGTACATGCTCATCGCTCTTGGTTTTCAGTTCACTCAGTTGATCTTCAAGGGTACGGCACATTTTCTCAAGGTTGCCCTGTTGGAAAAAAGTTTGTTTAGAGCTTGTCATGTTCGGTGATAACAAAAACCATATGCTTTTAAAGTAATGTGAGTAAAACGTCTGTGTACCTTTGATTTGGCAACAGCCTCCATGTTACTGGAGAGGTCATCAATCTCCATTTTGTATTCACTCTTCTCCTTCTCCAGTTTCTGCTTGACGCGCTGAAGGTTGTCGATTTGTTCTCCCAGCTCTGCCACACTGTCGGCCTGCTTCTTGCGGAGAGCAGCAGCAGTGGCTTCATGCTGCAGGGTGGACTCTTCAAGATCACGGCGCATCTTCTGGAACTCAGCTTCACGCTTCTTGTTCATCTCAATCTGAGCAGCAGTTGCTCCACCTGCTTCTTCGAGCCTTTCACTGATTTCCTCAAGTTCCCTGGAGAGATCAGCCCTCTGCTTCTCAACCTTGGCTCGTGCAGCACGCTCAGCCTCGATTTCTTCCTCCAGCTCCTCAATACGAGCCTATGGTACACAACAGTGTTGGTTTAGGACATACATCCCACTTTTATCAGCTGTAGTTTGTGGAATTTTGAGGCTTTGACGTATACCTGGAGTTCTTTAATCTTTTTCTGAAGCTGAACACCCAAAGTTTGTTCATCCTCAATCTTGCTGAGAAGCTGGCTCATCTCAAAGTCCTTCCTGTGGAAAATATACAAAAACATTGAGAAGAACAATTTTTTTGGAGATTTCTTTTGCTTTTTATAATTATACTTGCTATCATTGCATTGATTTGAATAATCTCTTACTTCTTGATCTTTTCATCTGACTGCTGCTTGTCATTCTCCAGGTCCATTATGGTTTCCAGTGCCAGTTTCAGATCACCTTCAAGCTTTCTCTTGGCTCTCTCAAGGTCCATGCGAAGCTTCTTCTCCTGTTCCAGAGTGCCTTCCAACTATTGTAGGGAATAAAGATTACATATTGTTTTGTGAAAAAACTACATGCAACATAAATAAATAAATTCATTTTTGTTGGCACTATAGAACATTTTGGTTCTGGTTTTAGCTTCTTGCCTTGAGGTTTCATCTTTTAGTCAAAATGCGTCATGTTTTACTCACATCATCTACTTGTTGCTCAAGCTTGGTCTTTGCTTTGGTCAGAGTGTTGACTTTGTCCTCCTCTGCTTGGAGATCATCCAGGGTCTGCTGATGTGCCTCTTGGAGGGCTTTCTTCTCCTTGGACAACTTGGCAATGGTCTCGTCCTGAGAGGCCATCTCTTCAGTCAGGTTTTTCACCTAAATAAATTAAATTCCACCATGTTAGGGAGATGTCAGTTCCCTGGGAAAATGTGTATACTCTATTTATGAAATGTAAACCTTGTTTTCTGTGGCATGTTTCTCCTTCTCCACTTTTGCCAAGGTGAGCTCTAAGTCATCAATGTCTTTCTTCAGTTCAGAGCATTCATCCTCCAGTTTCCTCTTCTTGGCAGTGAGCTCACCGTTGACTTCCTCCTCATCCTCTAGTCTCTCATTTGTCTCTTTGAGTTTTGCTTCAAGCTGGATCTTTGCTTTGATGAGGCCCTCACATCTTTCCTCAGCATCAGAGAGGCTTTCAGCTTCCTTGTATGGTTGAATACAAAATTGAATTAAACATTTAATTAGGAAAAGATGAAACTATAATATTGATTTAATATTGTTAAGGCATGTTAAGTAGACTAATTTCTTATTCAATTATTTTGATCTCAAGGCAAACTTACAGATGCTACAGCCAACTGTAGGTCATTCTTTTCCTGCAGCAGAGAAACCATTTTCTCCTCAAGCTCCTTCTTCTTGGCTAACGCCTTTGCCAGATCCTCTTTACACTTGGTAAACTCTTCCTTCATGTTGGCCATTTCCTTCTCAGCTTCAGCACTCTGGAGAAGGGGCTTGATCTTGAAGTAGAGCTTCATCCATGGCCAGTGTTTCACATTCATGAATGAGCGGATGTTGTATTGGATGGAGTAAATGGACTCTCTGTATAAAACATGATCATAGTGAAGTATTTCTGCAAAATATTGTAGAATTACTACTGAGACAAAGTAAGTGGTTGATATTTTATGCATACAACAAATAGCTAATTCAGCGCTGATACTCTTAAATTACTATGTTAACAGAAAGTCATGTAATTTACACACAAACACTAGAACCATGTCTTTACATGATGATCCACTGCTCTTTCTCAGAACAGTATTAATACCTGTGTGTTAACATGTTTTCTGCATAGTAACACATACCTCCTTTCCATCATTTTGACAAACTCTCTTCTCATGAGGAATCCACGACTGAGGGCCTGAGTCATGGTCACCAGTGTTGCCAGTTTGTCATCTCGCATCTCCTCCAGGGTACCCAGCAGACCAGCTTTGAAGAACACCTGGAGGACATATTGCAAATATTCAGTGGATAATAAGACATAAAATCATCTTCATGGATCATACATCATATGATAATGGAACATGGTGCTCACAAATTAATTATGTAAATACATATATGTACATAAAGTTTAAGGCTAAATATTTTGTATTTGACAGTTATGTAAAAATAAAAAATAAAAAAATGAATTTGGCACCTAACACAGGACTGAACATATTGAATTCACTGCCAAATTTGAATGGGCAGTCGCCTGCTACAGCAGCTGAGTAAATGCATGAACCCCAATGCCAATTCAGGAGTATGTAGAGATCCACAGTTCTCCTCTGAAACTTGGAGCCACCAGATGCTTCTTTTCACACTGTAGACTACAGCTAAGTTTACATAGAGTGGAGTTGGATGAAGACCTTTCACATGCGGCTTTGACTGAAATCTATGGGTGCTAGTCTAAGAGTTGCTAAATTGTGCACCCTATCTGACTGAACCCTGCCATTCCCTGGGCGATGCAGTCGCCTGTTGCACACCACTCTATGGGGCTACTGGCCACAATTGTCACTGCCATGGCCGGGATTTCATCTGAGGCCTTGAGGCTCATCCATGCACCGCAATGTGGTGCCTTACCCAAATGAGCCGTCCAGTAGGCCATGTTAAATTACATGTTAAGTTTAAGAACCCATCACCATTTACAGAAATACTATTGGTGCCCGAGAAGTCTCTTACCTTAGTGTGGCCAAACTTGTACTGACTTTGGTCCACATCAATGGATCCCAAGAGCTTCTCAGAAGCTTTCTTGTTGTCAATGAATTGTCCCTCAGGAATGACACTGGCATTCAATACTTTGTATCTAAAATAATAGGCAATTATTTTTAATGGAAAACATTGCTATGAAGTGTCCTTGGCTGATTGCCAGTCATCCATTATTGTGGACAATTTCTGTTATGATCATTTATTTATCTTTCAGTTTTACTCATTGGGCTGATTACAAATGTTCACCTTCAACATTATGAATGTCTGTTATTTTCTGCCCCTTTGCTCCTTGGAATTGTTGAGGTGGCAGACAAAATTAAATGTACAGCAGTGACCCATGACATTAACTTACAATTTAAGCTACTCACAGGGCCAGTGACACTGTAGTTTACGTACCGGTCTATTAAAGAGAGGCATAAATTACCTCTGCTTGAAGTCACCATAAAGGATTCTACTGGGGAAACCCTTTCTGCAAATTCTGATACCTTCCAGCACACCATTACACCTCAGCTGGTGGATAACCAAGAAGTTCTCCATGAGACCTAAAAAATAAAGAAAATATTTTCAATGTTCTTCATATGATGTAGAAGAAACAACATAAATGCAGGATATTGTGTCTTAAAACACTGCAATTTATTTACTGTTACAGGAATTTTAAATATTCAGTTTCTTGAATATTTTTTTGACAAGTTCAGTTCATGTGTTTCATCTGATCCTGTCATTTCTACATTTACTGGACAGGAAAGTCCTTAAATGAAGTCCTTACCTGGTGTCTTTGATTCATTAGGAATCAAGCAACGCACAAAGTGAGGATGAGTGCTCCTCAGGTTGGTCATCAGCTTGCCCAAGTTCTCCTGTGGGATGTGAGGAGGCATTATAATGGAATTTAGAAGAAACTATATGGTGATATCTGTTAATTGTCTGGTATTTGTATTAATATTTAAAGTAGTGTTATGATTGAAAAGAGTGACACGGTTTAATTTAATGACAATAGCAGGGGTTGAGTAGAAAGGTATGTCTGGAAGAGGTAGCAGTAAGAAGGATGATCTCTAGGCAAAACAAACACATTTCACACACTGGAGGATTCCCTTTCAATAACTGATCATTGTGCTTGCAGATAAAATAGGGAATCAACAACCATATTATGTATAAGTTTAGTACTGTGCTAGGTCAGCAATGCTGTATGTTCCAATACTTGTCTTTTTTTAAATGCTTTTCCCTCCTTTTTCTGCTCAATTTAGAATGGCCTATCATATTTTATCATTGGTCTTTGCCACAACCTCTGCTTTTGATTTGGGAAAGCACAGACAAGTACATGCTCTCTTCTATTGTGTCATGTCAGTCACAGCTTCTTACACAAACACAAAAGGCAATTTGCGTAGACATGGGTCAGAGGAAAACAAAGTTGCCACTGGCATGGTCTGGATTCATCACTTAAAAGGATGAGCCACTGAGCAGCAACTGTCAGCGAATCTTGAATAGCAGCACAGTTTCATTTGTATTCGAGTTAATACATTACCCTGAACATAGCAGACACAGTCTGGAAGGAGCCACCCTTCTTCTTGCCTGCCTTTTTGCCACCACCTTTTGCATCTGTTTTTACATGAGAAATTACACACTGGCATCAGAGTCAAAGCAATTCATTTTAAATCTATTTTTAACGAAAAATTCATTTTCAGTTACCTGCTTGAAAACAAATTTTAATTAGGAACTATGAATTCTGTTTTTGCATGGTAATTTCTTTTCAAAACTACAAGTACAATACAAGTGACTTTCCAATCTTCCCAATAGGTCTACAATGATAAACTTCTGTTAAATTGTATCTGGGTACAAAGAAGACTATTACAGTAATATAAATCAGCACCGTCATACCATCTGCAGCACCGTGGGCTGCATACAGGTGGGCCAGCAGCTTCATTGAAGACTTCTGGTACAGCTGCACCACAGAGTCGTTCAGGGGGTCCTTGTTCTTGTCCAGCCAGCCAGCGATGTTGTAGTCGACAGTGCCAGCGTAGTGCACCAGGGCGAAGTGGGCCTCAGCCTTGCCTTTGGCAGGTTTGGGTTTTTGGAAAGCAGCGGTTTTACCCATATGTTGGTCATAGAGCTTGTTTTTGAAGGTTGTGTCTGAAGCCTTGGGGAACATACACTCCTCTTCAAGGATGGAGAAGATGCCCATTGGCTGGTGGAGGCAGAATATTTTCCATGAAAAGACATTAGGAGTAATTGGACATGTTATTGTCTATTGATAATAAAGGGCATCTCACTTACCTTCTCAATAAGCTCAATGCAGGCAGCCAAGTCCATACCGAAATCAATGAACTCCCATTCAATTCCCTCTTTCTTGTACTCCTCTTGTTCCAGCACAAACATGTGGTGGTTGAAAAACTGTTGCAGTTTCTCATTGGTGAAGTTGATACACAGCTGCTCCAAGGTGTTGAACTAAAATTTCAGGAAGATACAAACTGCTATAAAAATCTGATACCCTCACATAGTTAAAATGATCTTTCATGTAATTGGATTTGTGATTATATCACAGGACACCTCCACTCACATCAAAGATTTCAAATCCGGCAATATCCAAGACTCCAATGAAGTAATTTCTTTGTTGCTTTGTGTCCAACATCTCATTGATGCGAACAACCATCCATAAGAACATTTTCTCGTAGACAGATTTGCAGAGAGCCATAACATTGTTATGGACCTATTAATATAAAAAGAAAGGTCTTAACTGCCTTGTCAGAATATTTGTATTTGTTCTGTACATTTAAGCATTCCCTGAATGAAAACACAATTCTGGTTAACTTAATATACAATTAAAAATATAATTATATAGGGTATTATAATATTAGAGTATTACACAAATTTAGATCCCTTACCTGTGGTACAGTTTGTCCCTTGGTCACAAACTCATTTCCGACCTTCACTCTGGGGTAACACAGGGCTTTCAGAAGGTCAGCTGAGTTCAGGCCCATGAGGTAAGAAATTTTATCTGCCACTAAAATGAAGAGAATCAAGTTTTCATCAGATCTTAAAATTCATAGACCTTGATTTTATGCTCTCAAAATACATCAGTCAAACCACTGAAAAATCCTCAGAGCTACTTCTAAGTTGGTGCATAAACACAGTTAATGTGTTACACTTACCCTCGGTGCCATCAGGTTCAGCCTGCTCCTCGCGCTGCTTCTGCTTAAACTTCATGCCCCCATGATGCAAGCAAGCACCAGTCAGCTTGTAGATACCTATCTTCTCATCAGCACTGAAGCCCAAGATATCAATGGCAGTCTAGAATGAAATCAAAAATGTTCATCAGCATTTATTAGGGATTCATTCATTTTATGCATTAAGATAATGTGCACACTCTGTTTTGTAATCATAATTCCCGAGTTCTGAAACTAGATTCAATCAACACTGTTCTTTATGTTTTACTCTTCAATTACTCTTCATTGGCTTTTAAAAAAAATTAACACAGTTGGATTACATTCACAAAAATGTCTGAGAAATACAATATTTTTACATAAAATATTCAGGAAATTATTGTTGAATTAAGACCAATTTCCCTCTTTCTTTGTGCCAAATCTTTATTAGTGATGAGGAAACATTTTTTAGGAATCTTTAGCAGTATACTGCATGATAAATTATGTACACATGTATCCAGTTAGAGGGAAAGAAATCTAAAATCATCAGTTTAAATTCACAGCAACCAGCTTTCGTTACGCTTCCCTGGTATTAATGTTTCTACTCTTAAATTTTCAGTAAAATATGAAACTGGCTTAAGTTTTACTTTTGGCATAAGTTCAAGAAAGGGCAATGGCAAAAATGGCAAGAAGACTATAACCATCTGCTGACTAGTCAGGCTGCTGAGAAGTCAAGATGAATGAGTGATAACTTTTTATGATTGGTTAGTGAAGAAAAACACTTACATCTGTGGCTATGAACTCCTCCACATCATCAATACTTTTGACAGTGATTTCTCCTTGGCTGATCATAGGGTAGTCGTATGGATTGGTGGTAATGAGAAGAGCCTCTGTAAGACACAATAATCAGTTATACACTTTTATATGAATTGCAAATGGTATTCACAGAATGAATCTAGTGATTTCATACCCAGCAGTTCAGGCTTGTGGCCTGTCATAAGCTGGTAGAAGATGTGGTAGCTGCGTTCTGCTGACAGCTGGAATGTTACTCTTGACTTTTCCAGCAAATCTGATGGACAAAAATACATTTTGATCAACAAAGTTTTTAGAATCATTTGATAAACTGAGACAGAGTATCAGGTAGACTTACAGGTTTCAATATCAGCAGAAGCCAGTTTTCCTGTTGTACCAAAGTGGATTCTGATGAACTTTCCCTAAACAATTAACAAAATTAAATGAGATTAAATGTTGCCCTATTTTAGCACCGTTAATGTAGATAAGTTAGAATTTTAAGTAAAACTACAAACTTACAAAACGGGAGGAGTTGTCATTCCTCACAGTCTTGGCATTGCCATAAGCCTCCAGCAGGGGGTTCGCTGCAATGATTTGATCCTCCAGTGATCCCTACAGTAGACATCAGACACTTCAGAAATGTGCTACCGCAGATAAAGTTCCCAAGATATTTGCTGATTTTTAGAGACTCCCTCTGACCTGCATTTTTCCTGGTTCTACTTTCTTTTGTCCAGCCACAGCGATTGTCGCAAAGTACTGAATGACACGCTTTGTGTTCACAGTCTTCCCTGCACCAGATTCTCCACTGTGGATGAACACAGATAACACTTCATTTAATATTTAAAACCCGAATATTTGAAGTGGGGGAATTCAAATATTTGTACTTAAGGAAAAAGAGTTTGAATACTCCAACAATTATATTTTCAGTTGATTTCTTTTTAGTTTTCTATTAACTGTGTTAATGGAAATGTATGGGGGGTACATACGTAATCAGGATGGACTGGTTCTCACGATCTGCAACAGGAATGAGAGGAAATATGATATATTAAACACATTATATTTTAAAGCCCATGTAGAATTTGACTTTTGATGTTCTTACCAGTGAGCATGAACTGATAGGCATTGTCGGAGATGGAGAAGATGTGGGGTGGGGCCTCAATTCTCTTTTTGCCTCTGTATGCTGACACAACAACAGAATCGTACACTGGGAGCCACTTGTAGGGATTCACAGTGACGCAGAACAGCCCAGAGTAGGTCTGAAACAGTGAAGGTAGATACATTACATGCTTGGAGACATTCATTTATTCACATTTTCAAATGAATTGAAGAGATATAGAGGAAAACTCACGTAGATCATCCATGCTGCATAACGCTCTTTGAGGTTATACAGCACACAGGGCTCGTTGAGGTGGGTCATCATGGCCATGTCCTCAATTTTGTCATATTTGGGAGGATTCATTGGGTGGATGTCATCCTCTTTGACTGTTATTTTCTGTGAAACAGAAAATAAAAGTTGTGGGTTGATAGTGTTTTTCGCTGAGGGATGAGAGTTCCATAATTCTGTTATGTGGCTAAAAGCTACTTTTCATGCTAACAGAATGTTAATATTTAGGAAGGACAACTTTGCATAGGACCTGAACATGGAATATAAATCCCACATTTTGAATGATCATGGTCGTCCCACTGTGCATACAGCAAAGGATATTGCTGCTCTCTTAGTCTACCAGTGGTGATTCAAGAACGGAAATTAAATGATGGAATTTAGCTCTGAGGCTGCAAGGTTGATTTTTTCTGCCCTTAAAAATTAGTCATGATAGATCTGAACTACCAGTTGCTTGGCAAAATCTCTATTATTATAGTTCTTTTATTTATGGGGTGCACTGCCACAACATTTATTGTGCCCCAAGCTCAACTTAAATTTTCCATCTGGACATGCACTGGAGGAATTTTTTGCTCGCTCTCACACCATTTACACATCAGCTCCATAGGGCAGGGAGCTTTAGCTGTACTTACTTGCCCCCCTTCCAGAGTTTCAACGGTGGCTTTGCCCCCCTCTCTGCTAACGAGTTTCCCTTTGAGGTACATCTCCTTGGGCTCAGCCACAAAGTAGGCCGTTTTGGCATCAAAGGGTGTGTTCTGGGCCTCGATTCTCTCCCTCTCAGGCTTCCGGAGGTAAATGGCCGCCGGGCCATACACCGCCATCTCCGCATCGGTACTCATGATGGCGCTTTACTGAGGAGAAATAAAGTGAATATCAGTCACCTGAATACAACATTTCATCTCAATGAACTAGAAAGAAAAAAAAACCTTCCAAGAGTTCATTGTAAAAGAGTGCTAAGTTTTTCTCTAGTTTATTTTGTCACTTAGACCGTCAGCAGAAAAGCACCTTCTGTTACAATTGTTGGCATTTTAAATATGTACCTAGGGAATGTTCAAGTCTTTACATCACTGGTATAAAGTGGCTGCTGCATTTTAGAGTTGAAAAATATATAAATTACTCTTTTCATTTTCATTTTCAGATTCATTTTGATGTGAATTGATTGCCCAGATGAGCTCTGAGCTCTGAGGCACACTTTTGTCATTTTTGTTTTTATTTTGGATGAATATGGGAAGGAATGATCAATAATTCTGAAGATTTCTTGAAGATTGAGGGGTTCCTGAAAGGAGCTTGGAAGGCTTTATTCCTTCATGACTGTTGCAGCAAGTTATATTTAGGCATACCTCCTTTGTTGCCAAAAGAGAAAGATGGTAGCTGATGGTCTTTGAATGCTGAAAAAGAGAAGTTTTTAATTAAAAGAATATTAAATGTAAACTAAGCTATTTGCTGAGGTGGGAAATGTAGGGGAAAATGTAAGGCAAGCTTTTCTCAGTTTTTTTTTAACTTCTTGAGATATTCAGTGACAAGTTGATACCCTTAAGTCTTTTTGCTTAATTTTCAGTGTAAATTAGATGAAATAACCACATATTTCATACTTACATGAGTTGTGTTTATGATATTTCTATTTGACAAACATGGAATTCAATTATGTTGCAGCATCTTATTTTAATTTATTTTTGTATTACTATTAACGTAATTAAAATTTACACAAATAAATAATAATTTGGGCTTCAAGCGTTTCAACATTAGAGTAAATCTCACTCACCTTACTGGGTGCCAGGCTGTCCCTGGGGGCATGAGGGTGGCATCTTTTATAGAGAGAGATTTGTCCTCACTCAGCAGAACTGGTCTCTATTTGGTCATGTATTTCTACCATCTTATAAGCTACCAAGCGCCTGTAGCAGTAGCAGTGATATTATTTTTATCTTGTGATAAATCATTGGAATTTTTTAATTAAAATAATTTTATATGGGGCTTTGTAATGAGTTCCTGAGGAACTGGGATGGAAGGAAAACGGGATGCATAAAAAATAATCTGAATATAATTTTGAACTGTACAACATTTGATTCATGGAAATATGTTTATTTCCTCCTGAAGTACATTACTTTGTTCAGAAGTATCACTGTAAGCAAACGGCTCTTTTTTTTGTTTTTATGAGGTTGTATTCATAATGCATTTATTTTATTATAGTCATACAATACTATCATTTTTACGCATTAAAAATATTTTTCACGTGTAGGTTTATGGCATAACTCTGAACCTTTCAGATCGAACTGAATGTGTTTTTAGTGGCCCTGGCATAAATAAAGGGGGAGCCTAGTGTTGCTGCGCAGAGATGAAATGAAACTAAACTGATATAACCATTGCAGGGCTTTTGCAGTGATTACAAGTAATAATACTGGGAGTGACTGGTTATTCCCAGAACATTTACAAATAATGAAACCTCACAGCACTAAAGAGTGGATTTCAGTATCTTACTGAAAACAAATCCGAAAGTATTTACTTTAATAAGACTCATTAACAGTGAATTTATTTATATCTTATAGTAAGGGCACTATGTGTTCAGTAACAGGTTTTAATTCAGCTTTCTTGTGGGGCAATAATAAATATTCAATTATCAAAAAATCTACCTGACCACTTCCACTCAGCACTCATAGCCACTGCTGTTGGTTGTGGGTGCCTGATTGTCTAGTATGGCTGGTTGCAGGTGCAGGATGAGGCTTTGTCATGCCGGCTGACTCAAACCCTTCCATTCCAAGGGCAAGCAAGAGCCAATCGTGCCTTGCTCTGCAAGACTGCCAGCCACTATCTGTACTGGCAGCCTCGTACACCAGTGCTGACCAATTCAATACTGATTTTTAAAAAATCTACAGAGTATATTTTAATCAGTGCTCATCAAAGTCCTTAAGAAATATGGAATCTATACTGCACTGCATCAGGTAAATGCCTCAATTTAGCTTTTGGTGGCGCTGCGTGCATCAATCAATTATTGAAGAAATAATCTTGTTTTCACTTGCAGAAGTAGATGACCTTTCTTTTTTTCCATAAACTAGCAGATCTGCTTATTGCTGGAAATACTATTCTCAACAAAATTTTGTTCCTCATAGGGGTGTGTGTGCATTATTAACCCATTTAGTTTTATTGTTATAGTGCATAAGACTATATGAGCTTAGGAATATCACTTTTAAGTACTACATTATACGTTTAAGCAATCAATATACAATGCACACACTATTATTAAAAGACTTTGCAGATTTTATATCTAGGATTTTTTATCATGTTTGACAACCTCCAGATATTTCCTGACTCTTACATGCTTACAATAGATTCTGGCACTGCGGAAGAACCTAGTTTAGCCGAGGAGAAGCAGTGAAATGTCACTGGTGTACTATTGCAAGACTCTTGCATGTCTTAAATTTTTACCATGAAATTAAACTGATACATGTTCCTTCCAAAAATTTGAAAAGAACCTCACAGCAGTACTGAGATGAGCTGACTTCAGCATTACCTGAAACACAACCAAGATTTAAATCTTTAACCCTTCAAAATCCAACCCTTAAATAACCAAGGAAAAATTTATTATTATTATTTATGTCCTTAAATCCATTAACAAAGTTTTTTTTGGAATGAAACATTTAGCCACTTCCTAAAAATTGCTGAACGTGGTGAACCTCTGTGGTGCCGCTAACTGGAACTTTGTCAAAGTATCCTCGTGAAGGAGCAAATAATCAGGACTAACATTTTCAGCTATGTTACCCAGTTTCAAATCTCAGGCTATCTTTTGCCAGTAGGCTATGGGCATTTTAGGCTATAGGCCACCTAAAAAAATCTGTATTGCATATCGCCCCGCTCTCCCCTATTAACGTAGATGTTGTAAACATACTGACCCTGGTGTTGAAGCCAAGGCACGTACAGTCAAACTGCGCACTCTGGTATCAATTAACCAAAGGTGACACCTCAGATGACATAGGTTAAGATGACATACTTTGATTGACAGCCCCCGCATTATCATATGGACAAAGATATACAGAAATCAATAAGTAAACAAATATATACAAAAATAAATGAATCAAGAAATAACTAAATGGAAATAAATAATTGCGGATTTTATCTATCTATCTATTTATTTATTTATTTATTTCTGTGCACGTTAATTTATTTGTACAGTTTTCTTGCATTAATTAATTAATTAATTTTAAATTTTGACATTTTTGATCCTCCATAGTTGAATACCGATGGATTTGAATTCAACATACTATATGACCTTAATCTGGGGCTGTTTTTTATGGTTTGGACTTTACCGCTTTGTTCCAGTGATCATGGGGTCATGGGGGGTGTTGGAGCCCATGCCAGCATGCATTGGGTGAGAGGCAGGAATACACCCTGGACAGGTTGCCAGTCTATCGCAGGGCACATCTGAAGGCATCTAAATACTTAATTTCAATTTGTCATTATATGGAGGTACTTATATAGTAGAAAAATATTCCAACTTAAATATATTTTAATTTGATATTGCAGAATGAGTAATATGGTGAAAACCATCTGGAGCTTTCATTGAGTAGAAAAACTTTGTCATGAGAAAGATGATGTAGGTCTGCAAAAGTGAATTCATGTGGCAGTCTGACAGGCTCATAAATTCAATAAAAACGTGATACTTGATATCCTGACCTTAATAGTCTTTTAGTGAGAATTAAATACAAAAATAGCTGCTTGCTCGGACCATTGCTGTGCGTCAGTGAGAGCAGTCAGCTTAATTGTGTACCATCTTTTAATTTGCCTTCAGTATTCATCTGCTGGGCACTTCACTCTCATAATCCTTTTGTGTACTTTAGCACTTGAAGGATATCAGATTTTATAATAAGTGACTTTTAATACTGTATTACAATTTTGTAGAATTATCCAACGAAATGAAAAGTACTGGTTGACCTGAAGTCTTGGAGAGGCAAGTATTACATTCAGATTTGTTATCATTTGTCATTTTTTCATTGATAGTGCTTGTGTGATTTTATAATGTCATGTAACAAACGATTGCAATTGGGTGTGTATCTTTAAATTGAAAGATGATATATCTGGGCAGAGTTTAAAAAAAAAGTTGATTTCTTACCATCTTTCCCCACTGATAAGCTATGATAGTTTATCAAAAAATAATACTAAAATATGTAAAAAAAAATTAGTTTGTATTATTTTACTATAACCTGTGCACAGAACTATTCACAGCTAAAATGAGAAAGTGAATTGAAAGGCTTTATAATCCATTGTGATTTATTATCATTAAACATAAACAGGTGCATATAAAAGTCAACCAGGATTGTATGGAATATATTGTTCCCCAATGTTAGAGCAATTGAACATCCTACAGGTGAGAAGTATTACTTGAATGACTGAATTGCATTAGAAAGCCAGATGGATGTCTGTACAGCTGAAATGTAAGTGATGATGTGTAAAACTCACAGGGAATAAGGCTTTGAAACTCATTTAGTCTCTTTCGCGAAACATTTCTTAAATTCTTCTTACTTTTGCTGTTAATAAATGTTCCTTTGAAAAACCAATGTGGGATTCATGAAATATGCATAGACCTTTGATTTTGTGTGTTATATCAGAGGATGAATGCCAATTGTTTGTAAATTTAATTTTAATTTAATTTAGATTGTTTATGTTGATTTGCATGAGGAAACACCGCAGCAATCCCATAAAAAGCATGCCACCTACAGGGCTGTGTGCTAACATCAGCCATTCATTGCTCTCTGCAAATGTGTCTGCACCCCAAAAGATGTGCTCTCTCCCCAAGGCACGATAAGCCAAGTAATCTAAAAGCCTATCTATATGCCATTGCTAAATGTTGCTTTTGACTGTGCCCTTTCGATTCTTTATATACCATTGTCAGTCATCACAATAAATAATATTTATCAGTAAACAAAATTAATTAGATGCCCTCACAACAAGGTTATTATCATAACATTAAAACTATATGGAAATAAAAATTATCATATACTGAAATGAAAATTAAAATGAGTTTTTGATTAAAGGAAAACTAAGCTAAATCCAACAACCTGCTCTTAAAACTAAACTGAAATTTAAATTTGAGTTCATTTAGATAGTCCAGTTAATACAGGTAAATTAATGGCCTTATAATATTTGCATAATAATTGTATTGATAAACATTTTGTTGTTAGTACAAGGTCAGTAACGACTTAAATTACTTTTCATGAATAATAAAACGTTCTGAATAGAAACGTCTTATGCATATGCCTTTACGTGTGTTTCCAAAAGCATGCAGATTTTGATCTTACCAAAGAACAAATGATGATACAAACAAAATGGCAGATGTAAAAATGCTTGTGGTAGTAAAACTGAAAAAGAAAGGTTGCACACTCTTTTCTCCAATGCAGTATTTAATAGCAAATGTATCGACAGCAAGCTGCCTTTGTCAGGGCTTTAACACAACAATTTAACACAACAAAAATGTTTGTGGAAACATTAGTAAGCACAGCTAGCAATAAAATCTGATCGTACACATGTTTTGAGAATGTGGCTGATTCTGTTTAACAGCAGTGTTTGGGTTCTGTAACCATCCATTGATTTTGTTAAAGGCGAATCTAAGTGAACTCAACAGTATGACCCTACACTTTTCAGTCAGTTTTCCCAAGAATGTAGCTTGCAGGGATGCAGTTAATTATTTTTATACTAGATGATATTATTTGGCATCTCTATTCCCTAGGTAAGAAGATATAGCCAAAAATAGATTGGGAACTAACATACCTAAGTGCTTACACAGGTTTAATGAAAATGGTGAACTTGATCTGTCGGATGGGACTACGAAAATGAAATACTGATGCAGCTGCTCACTCAGCAATGCACTCAGAGTACTGCTATTTGTCATGATGTAATGTGACCTTTACTGTGGAGTTGGGTTTTATGTACCTTCAATATTGAACCCACTGATCCTCCGGCTCTTACCATTGCTGCACAGTTCACCTTTATTCTAAAGTAAGTCAATTTTTACTTGAAATTACCCATTTTTCCCCCCTGAGAGTAATTGTGTGGTCTGGTTATGTTTGAGCATGAAATGCAGTAGCTGATTTTAGATTAAAGCATAATTTTTGATCCCTTATGGAAACTGAATGTACTGCAATATATTATTAATGTGAACTTTTTTGGGATGCAAACATTTCACAGCTGTAAATGCATGCCCCTGTGTGTGTGTGTGTGTGTGTATTATAAAACATGATTAGCTCTGCAGTTCTCATGATATACACACACCTGGGGTGCTGTTCCCATGTCCATTTCTTGTAGAATTTATTATTGTGTTTTAACAAATTTGAAAGAGGAGAAATGTTGAACCTTGTTTTAACGGCTATTATGGTTTGGCATATTAAAACGGCCATTCTGTGAAAGTAAGAAGAGTTTTGGTTTCCATGATATAATAATGCTACACACGCACACTTATTATTTAATCACAATTGAGCATTCATTCAAACCATGATACTGTATGTGAGGTGAACAAGAGGGGTCTTCATCACCCTGAAGGGGCTTATTGAAGCAACTGACTCGCTTGCTATACTTGCTTGCTTATACCATGGCTATTTGCCGACAAAATTAATTATCTGCGACAAAAACATGTATGTATTCAAACTAGATATAATTTCCCTATGGAGACCCCAAAGAGCATTTTGGAACCCTTTCTTCTAGGAGTGCAGCAGAACTTGTTAGGAATCTAATTCTATTGAAAAAACATAGTGATTTAATGAAGTGTTAGCGTTTAATGAAGTATTAAATTAGTAGTCAGATTTGCAGAAGTCTGATTTTGAAATTAACAAAAAGTTTAAATAGCTATTCAAAATGTAATTGCTGGGGAGGGAGTGTAGTATAATGGATAAGGAACCGACTTTGTAACCAAGGAAGGTTTGATTCCAGGGTACGACATTGCTGTACTTAACCTACATTGCTTCAGTATATATCTGGCTGTGTAAATAGATGCAGTGTAAATGCTATGTAAAAGGTTGTGCAAGTCACTATAAGATAAGAGTGGATAAGAGTGTCTGCTAATGTAACAATGTTCATTTGGTGCTCTACGTCTGCCTGTCAGTAACTCTTTTATTGTACCATTCACAGTACTAGTGTTAAATAATACAAGCATAACACATATGGAAATAAACTTGCTGTGACATGTGAGCTGTTTAAACAAAGTTCTCCAAAGTATTTAGCTTTTTCCATTGGGTTGTTTGGACCACTGATTTTTTAAATACACTCTACTGTGGTTTTCTGGATTACTATATGATCATAATAAAATTAATGTATTGAATAAATCAATGTAAACATTGAATGCATTGCTCATGTTGAAACTGATTTTGTTTCTGGTTTAATTAATGGAAGCAACAGTATAAAAGAGATCCAAATAATTATGGACTGACAAATCAACCCGAATGGGGTATGATAGGTTGTAGACACAGTTACGCCTTACCAAGCTATCAGTGGTTCAAATAAGTGAGCAAAATTTTTTAATCAACTGACAATAGTCAAAATACACTCAGAATTAACAGGAGTTATGTCTTGGCACTACTGTAAACAGTGCATTGTGGGTAAGCCAGTAGTGTTTGATATAAATGCTGTGTAAGGGATAACTCATAGCATAGCCTAAGGGCTAGAACAAAATCAACAAGTTTGCAAAAGAGGCCAAGGTCCAAATCACTGAAAAGGACTTGTTTGGAGTGCAGACAGAATAAAAAAAGTAACTGTTCTAATTAGATCCCAACAAATTCTTATAAATTTAGGAAAGCCAAAGAATTTTCATGCGAGTGTGGCTTTTTACCAAAAAGCTAATAAATCCCGAACACTTTGACATTATGTAATTCAATTTCATCTGTCTATATGAGTCCATCCTGAGGCCAGTCCTAAAGTATTGGCTGGATTAAGCCATTGAGTGGCACTATAGAGCTCATTGCTAGAAGAATTCTCTATAAATGACATACACTTAAGAGAGTGCTTCAGGCTTGCAAAGCGCATCCTGTCCGACCACAAATGTTCAGATTACTGGACAGCAGAAAAAAAATGCAATTGAACATTAACACTGAATAATTAAACAAATAGCATCTCTGCTTCTTCTTGTCATATCCTCCCAATTAACATATATATTAATTTGAATGATGTAAAAAGATTTTTACATTTTTCGGGGATGCTGATATTACAGTTTGGTGTATCTGCTATTCCTGTAGCGTGATCATTTTCTTTCTTTCTGAAGTTTTTTCTCATATTGTCGAGTTGCAGTATCTTTAGGATAATGCTTTCAAGGTATTTAATGTATTATTTAAATAGTCAATTGATCACCTGACTGATTCAGTTGTTAATATCCCTATAATATTTGGTTCACTTATAGGATGAAAGGAGCTGTCCCATGTGCCACGTATCAGGTAAGCAGTAGAAATAATTTCTGCAATAGAGTCATTGTATGGAAAGTCAGAGCAGAAAAAAGAATGAGTGTTTAAATGAGATCCCTAATATTTTTTTTGAGAAAAATAAAGAGTACTAGAAATGTTGAGAATATAAATGCTCAGTGAACTTTATTGACTTACAGTTTACATGAGAACATTTCACAAGAAGTCCATATTGTATGAGTGCTTGCTACTGCGTCTCATCTTGGTTTCATCCCTCATTCAGCTTCTTTCACCTAAAATTAACAGTGCATTTAGAACATATTACTCATCATTTACACTTTGTAAATTGGCACTGGTTTACAGTAACTCAATTAAATAAACTCTTTTTAAATGGTAACCTACCTTGCCAATATCACGGCTCTTGGCTCTCAGCTTGTTGACCTGGGACTCAGCGATGTCGGCACGCTCCTGAGCTTCCTCCATCTCATGCTGCACCTTCCTGTACCTGGACAGGTGAGTGTTGGCTTGTTCCTCCTGTGAGAGAGAAAGATATTTCACCAATCAAGATATTTCATGGTAAATGCTTTCATACAGCAGCAATGTTTTGTCAGCTAAAGAATTCTGAACAGGAAATAGGTCACTGCTGCTTGTCAGGGAGAGGAAAAAGAAAACAGTAACACATTCCCATTTAACTGACTTCCCGAAAGTTTTCGTCAATGCCAAACAATCGGGCAGAAATTTAATGAGGTCATTCATGTATTTTTAGATTAGGTCAGTTCCTATACTTGTTCCTGTACTATTACCCATAACAGAATGGCCAATCATACTATTCTTTTCCTGTATTCTATTCTCAAGTGTACTTGTAGAATAGATCATGTTAGCTTTCATAAAGGAGCAAGGTTCAGACCTAGCAATAAAACTCCCACCTAAGCCATGTGAAACAAGATGGGGCAGTTACTATTCTATGTCATTACAGATATTTGTAGGGCACTATGCTTAAACAGCTTAGGAAGTTGTACGACCAGGGTTTAGGGGCACAGCTCATGCTAATCACAGAACATGGAAAACGTTTTTTTGAAGTGATTAATTGAGAGGAGATAAATCAGAACATGTGAAATGTACAGTAAGATTGAACAGCTTAAAATGAATACCAAACACTGGCTCAGTGCAGTGAAAACAATAAATAGCCAATGCATCAAAAAATTCAGAGATCACAGTTCAGTTTTGAAGGAACTGACAACATATACTTACCCCAATGTACTCAAAAAGAAACCATGATTCAACCAGTGCACTAATTCTTTAAGACTATAGAACCCAAAAAGCAAGCTTGCGCACTTGATTTGTCAAAATTCCCACTAGATTCAATTTCAGAATGTGACAAGTACTTTTCTTCCAAATTCTTAAATTATAAATTATTTGACAAAGAAATCACTGCCGAAAAGTCTGTCTAAATAAGTATTTTTGTCTTGTAATGAGACTAAAAATATTTGTTAAGATTGACTTAGTTTTTGTTTTTTCAGTGAAAGCACTGCAGTGGTACTGGGGAACTGGGACAGTGGCAAGAAAATATATCCAAATATTGTGCAGAAAGGAAAATATTACTTGTCATAGCAATCTGCTCAGTCAATGCATTGAGCATGATTAAATTCAGTCACAAAGTAAAATCTTACATTTTATTAAATTTCAGTTTGACTGTTTAACTCTACTTCATTTTTGTGTAGCCTTGTTGCAAATCATTTTAATATTTTAAATAGTGCAATCAAACAAAGCTCTATTGATCTCATATTGAGGGATGGCTGAAATACAGGTGAGAGCTGCTTTTAAAAAAATAAAATAATAATGACCTATACATTAATAATTCAAGATAACAATGCAAGAGTAGCATAATTGCTGAATAAATAGTAATAATAATAATAATAATAATAATAATAATAATAATAATAATATGGCTGAATATGGAGCTGATATGGAGCCACTGATATGAAGGATTTGACTTACAGATTCCTCAGACTGCCTCTTGTATGCCTTCACTTTCAGCTGCAACTTGTCCACCAGGTCCTGCAGTCTGAAGACATTCTTCTTGTCCTCCTCAGTCTGCAGAGGGTAAAGGAGATTCATAAAGGTAGCATGTGTGGCTGTTGTCCACTGTTTTTGGTAAAGATGTATAAAACCTTACCTGGTAGGTGAGCTCCTTGACTCTCCTCTCATATTTACGGACACCTTTGATGGCATCGGCTCCACGTTTCTGTTCAGCCTCAACTTCACCTTCCAGCTCACGCACCTTGGATATAAAAATTTCCAAGAACATTAGATACCAGATAATACAGTATATTGTTACATTGGTAGTATACTATATAGCTTGGATCTTCTTATTTCTACTGATTAATATGCTACCTCACAACCTATCTGCAAAATGAATTAGTTTCAAGACATACCAAATGGAATTAATAAATACTAATATTGATAATTTCTTAAGTGGGCACTGATCTGGCTAAATGAAGTTGCCACTGGTGGATTACCCTTGCTTCCAGTTTCTGGAGCTGTTTCTTTCCGCCCTTCATGGCCAGACTCTCAGCCTCATCCAGACGGTGCTGCAGGTCCTTGACTGTAACCTCCAGGTTCTTCTTCATCCTCTCCAGATGAGCGCTGGTGTCCTGCTCCTTCTTCAGCTCTTCTGCCATCATGGCAGCCTGCAATTTTATACAGTTTCTTGCAGCTCTTTATTAAATAAAAATTTTTTTTTTGCGGGCAAGACTGTTGATATCATTCTATTTGTAAGCCAAAGCTCATAGAAAGGCTAGTAGTACCGTGAGGTTTTACAGTACGGTCCCCACTGATATGTTGCCCTCATACAAGGGATATATCTCAGCGATTAAGAGGAAAATCCAGCTGAATGATTCACAGAAGAGGCAAAACTAAACTTTATAAATTTCCCTGTATAAGGTGGAAAAATGAAATAATGTAATACAAGTAAAACGTCTGAGTATTGCTCACATCTGTGATGGCCTTCTTGGCTTTCTCCTCAGCATTTCTTGCTTCCTGGATGGTGTCATCCACTTCACCTTGAATCTGAGCAAGGTCAGTTTCCAGCTTCTTCTTGGTGTTGATAAGGCTGGTATTCTGAACAAAATTGGATATTTCTAGGTTGGCATGTGGATGTTATATAATTTAGCCTTTATATTTGTACCATTTCTGATAAACTCACTGACTCACCTGGGAGTGCAGCAGTCCCACACGCTCGCTTGCATCAACCAGCTCCTGCTCGGCCACTTTGCGGCCTCTCTCTGTCTGCTCCAAGGCAACCCTCAGTTCTTCAATCTCAGCCAGCATCAGGTTGTTCCTGCGCTCCACCATAGCAACCTGTTCCTTCATGTCCTCCTGTCCTCTGATTGCATCATCAAGGTGCAGTTGGGCATCCTGACAAAGAGATTGATTAAATTGTGTATGAAAGCCTGAAAATGTTGGAGCTCAGTGCTGTCACTGCATATATTTTAAAAATTACCTTGAGCTGTCCTTGCACATTCCTCAGTTGCTTCTGAGCTTCAGCTGCCTGGCGGTTTGAATGGCTCAGCTGAATCTCCATCTCATTCAGGTCTCCCTCCATCTTCTTCTTGACTCTCAGAGCGTCGTTCCTGCTTCTCACCTCAGCATCAAGAGTTGTCTGCATGGACTCAATCACCCTCTGGCTGTTCCTCTTGATCTGCTCCATTTCCTCATCTTTCTCTGCCAGCTTCCTGTCAATTTCACCCTTGATCTGATTGAGCTCAAGCTGGATCCGGAGAATCTTTGACTCCTCATGCTCCAGAGTTCCCTGTAAAATGATTAGAAAAATGATAATTTGCATTCCAGCAAAAATGGAAAAAAGTCTTGGATTCTTTGTGAAACTGAAAAAATTGATCATATTCTCTTCTCTTCAAGTCCCAGATAAGTAAATTTACTTTCTTTATTTTATTTACATTTTTAAAAACATTTTCATTGCCCAATATTAAGCGAACAGTGCATTCATTCTTTATTATAAAGGACATAAAAAACTATATTTAAAAATATCTGAATTGTAGCTGACCAGAAAATATAATTTAAAAATGGTAGCTGAATTTTATGATGTGTATGAAATGTGTTTGGGGTGTTAGTACCTCTGCTTCCTCTAGGGCAGCCTGGATTTCTGATTTCTCAGTCTCCACAGTCTTCTTTGCCTTCTCCAGCTCATGAATGGTCTTTCCAGTCTCTCCAATTTGTTCCGTCAGGTCAGAAATCTCCTCTGCAAGGACATACATTGGAAAACAAATTTGTTATTGTTATAACTATGTCTATATATTTGCCATGGTTTTCTGTTCACTTTAGACCTATTCCATCCCCTGGATATTACACTAATATCTGATCACTGGAGAGTTTACCTTGTGGAGTATATGATTTGCAAAGTATAATGTGATTCTCTTAACTGAAGATATCATGATAATAATGAAGATGCTTGTCTGTATTAAGTGCACATACGCTGCAAGTTCTTGTTCTCTCTCTTCAATGTCTCCAATTGGTCCAGAGCTTCTTCATAGGAGTTCTTCATCTTGAAGAGCTCAGTGCTGAGAGAACGGGCCTCTTTCAGAGCCCCCTCCAGCTCAGCCTGGCCTTCCTCATACTTCTGCTTCCATTCTGCCAGAACCTGGATACATCATACAACTCAGCCATTAATACCACTTTCAGCTGGCCTTCATTTTAATATCTGATAGTGACCTAAAACACAGTTCTTTGTGACTCTAGCTTTGGTGATGTCAGATTTACCTTGTCAAAGTTCCTTTGTTTCTTGTCAAGGTTGGCAGCCTGGGCATTTGCCCTCTCCACGTCAATCATGAGATCCTCCACTTCACCTTGCAGTCTCTGCTTGGTCTTCTCCAGAGAGGCACACTTGGAGTTCACAGCCTCAATGGACTCCTCCGCATCCTGCAGACGCTGTGCAAGCTTTTTCCTGTAGGGAGTGGGGATTTCATTTATTTTGCAATACTCTTTCTGATTGTGTGATAGGTAGTGGTGGTTCTATAGTTAAGTTGTTTGAAACGGTTTAGTTACTTGGCTTCCTCCAGTTCCTCAGTGCGCTGGATGGCATCAGTTTCATATTTGGACCTCCACTGAGCTACTTCACTGTTGGCCTTGGACATTCCACGCTGCAGCTCAGCCTTGGCCTCCTGCTCCTCCTCATACTGCTCCCTCAGCAGGTCACAGTCATGGCGGGCTGATTGTAACCCATGGGCCAGGGCATTCTTGGCCTTAAAGTCAATGTCAGAGGTGGAAAACAAATTAATGAAGGGGTGTAATAGAGAATGCTGTTGAATGAATAGTTTAGAACCTTCCAGGTCCTCTATAATGCTTTGCATTTCTTAATAAAGTTATGAAATAGTGATATGCATTCTTAATCTTATACCTTGACTTCCTCTTCAATGTGCCTCTTGAGCTCCTCAATCTGCTGTGTGTAGGCTTGTTTGCCTCTTGTCAGCTGTGAAACAAGAGCTTCTTTCTCCTCTAACTGGCGACTCAATTCACCTGAGGAAACCAAAGTATTGAGTAACTCCATCATATTTTTCAACATGAAATTATTTAATCTGAAATGTCTGGTTATGTACCATTTTCAGTAGAAAGTCTTGCTTTATGTGCGCTAATGTCGTTCAACTGGCGTACATGCTCATCGCTCTTGGTTTTCAGTTCACTCAGTTGATCTTCAAGGGTACGACATATTTTCTCAAGGTTTCCCTGTTAGAAAATAGTTTGTTTAGCGCTTGTTATGTTTGGTTATTATAAAATCATATTCTTCCAAAGTAATGTGAGTAAACCCATATACCTTTGCTTTGGCAACAGCCTCCATGTTGCTGGAAAGGTCATCAATCTCCATTTTGTATTCACTCTTCTCCTTCTCCAGTTTCTGCTTGACGCGCTGAAGGTTGTCGATTTGTTCTCCTAGCTCTGCCACACTGTCGGCCTGCTTCTTGCGGAGAGCAGCAGCAGTGGCTTCATGCTGCAGGGTGGACTCTTCAAGATCACGGCGCAGCTTCTGGAACTCAGCTTCACGCTTCTTGTTCATCTCAATCTGAGCAGCAGTTGCCCCACCTGCTTCTTCGAGCCTTTCACTGATTTCCTCAAGTTCCCTGGAGAGATCAGCTCTCTGCTTCTCAACCTTGGCTCGTGCAGCACGCTCAGCCTCGATTTCTTCCTCCAGCTCCTCAATACGAGCCTGTGATTCACAATAGTGTAGTTTTAGGATATACATGACACTTTATTTATTTTACTCCTTGGAATTTGTAGGTTTTGACAGATACCTGGAGTTCTTTAATCTTTTTCTGAAGCTGAGCACCCAAAGTTTGTTCATCCTCAATCTTGCTGAGAAGCTGGCTCATTTCAAAGTCCTTCCTGTGAAAAATATACAAAAACATTGAGAAGAACAATTTTTTGGAGATTTCGTTTGCTTTTTATAATCATACTTGCTATCAGTGCATTTATCTGAATCATCTCTTACTTCTTGATCTTTTCGTCTGACTGCTGCTTGTCATTCTCCAGGTCCATTATGGATTCCTGTGCCATTTTCAGATCACCTTCAAGCTTTCTCTTGGCTCTCTCAAGGTCCATGCGAAGCTTCTTCTCCTGTTCCAGAGAGCCTTCCAACTATTGTAGAGAATAAAGATTAAATATTGTTTTGTTAAAAAACTACATGCAACATAAATAAATTAATTCATTTTTGTTGGCACTATAGAATGTTTATGTTCTGGTTTTAGCTTCTTGCCTTGAGGTTTCATCTTTTAGTCAAGATGCGTCATGTTTTACTCACATCATCTACTTGTTGCTCAAGCTTGGTCTTTGCTTTGGTCAGAGTGTTGACTTTGTCCTCCTCTGCTTGGAGATCATCCAGGGTCTGCTGGTGTGCCTCTTGGAGGGCTTTCTTCTCCTTGCTCAATTTGGCAATGCTTTCATCCTGAGAGGCCATCTCTTCCGTCAGGTTTTTCACCTAAGAGTATTAATTTCACACCATGTTAGGGAGATGCCATGACCCTGGAAAAACACACACACACACACACACACACTGTATTAATCAAGTGTAAACCTTGTTTTCTGTGGCATGTTTCTCCTTCTCCACTTTTGCCAAGGTGAGCTCTAAGTCATCAATGTCTTTCTTCAGCTCAGAGCATTCGTCTTCCAGTTTCCTCTTCTTGGCAGTGAGCTCACCGTTGATTTCCTCCTCATCCTCTAGTCTCTCATTTGTCTCTTTGAGTTTTGCTTCAAGTTGGATCTTTGCTTTGATGAGGCCCTCACATCTTTCCTCAGCATCAGAGAGGCCTTCAGCTTCCTTGAATGATTGAATACAAAATTGAATTAAACATTTCATTAGGAAGAGATGAAACTATGATATTGATTTTATATTGTTAAGGCATGTTAAGTAGACTAATTTCTTATTCAATTATTTTGATCTCAAGGCAAACTTACAGATGCTACAGCCAACTGTAGGTCATTCTTTTCCTGCAGCAGAGAGACCATTTTCTCCTCAAGCTCCTTCTTCTTGGCTAACGCCTTTGCCAGATCCTCTTTACACTTGGTAAACTCTTCCTTCATGTTGGCCATTTCCTTCTCAGCTTCAGCACTCTTGAGAAGGGGCTTGATCTTGAAGTAGACCTTCATCCATGGCCAGTGTTTCACATTCATGAATGAGCGGATGTTGTATTGGATGGAGTAAATGGACTCTCTGTGTAAAACATGATCATAGTGAAGTATTTCTGCAAAATATTGTAGAATTACTACTGAGACAAAGTAAGTGGTTGATATTTTATGCATACAACTAATAGCTAATTCAGCGCTGATACTCTTATATTTCAATGTTAACAGAAAATAATGTTATTTTACACACAAACACTAGAACCATGTCCTTTACATGTTGAGCCACTGCTCTTTCTCAGAACAGTATTAATACCTCTGTGTTTACATGTTTTCTGCATAGTAATATGTACCTCCTTTCCATCATTTTGACAAACTCTCTTCTCATGAGGTAGCCACGACAGAGGGCCTGAGTCATGGTCACCAGTGTTGCCAGTTTCTCATCTCGCATCTCCTCCAGGGTACCCAGCAGACCAGCTTTGAAGAACACCTGGAGGAAATATTGCAAATATTCAGTGGATAATAAGACATAAAATCATCTTCATGGATCATACATCATATGATAATGGAACATGATGTTCACAAATTAATTATGTGAATACATATATGTACATAAAATGTACAGTTTAAGGCTAAAATATTTTTTATATTACAGTTATGTTAAAATACTTAAAAAAAGAAAATGAATTTGGCACCTAACACAGGACTGAACATATCGAATTCACTGCCCAATTTGGAATGGGCAGTCGCCTGCTACAGCAGCTGAGTAAATGCATGAACCCCAATGCCAATTCAGTGTAAAGGAGTGTGTAAAGATCCACAGTTCTCCTCTGAGCCTTGGTGCCACCTGATGTTTCTTTTCACACTGTAGACTACAGCTAAGTTTACATAGAGCGGAGTTGGATGAAGACCTTTCACATGCAGCTTTGACTGAAATCTATGGGTGCCAACAGGGGTTGCTAAATTGTGCACCCTATCTGACTGAACCCTGCCATTCCCTGGGTGATGCAGTCGCCTGTTGCACACCACTCTATGGGGCTACTGGCCACAATTGTCACTGCCACGGCCGGGATTTCATCTGAGGCCTTGAGGCTGATCCATGCACCGCAATGTGGTGCCTTACCCGAATGAGCCATCCAGCTGGCCATGCTAAATTACATTTTAAGCTTAAGAACCCATCACCATTTACAGAAATACTATTGGTGCCCGAGAAGTCTCTTACCTTGGTGTGGCCAAACTTGTACTGACTTTGGTCCACATCAATGGACCCCAGGAGCTTCTCAGAAGCTTTCTTGTTGTCAATGAACTGTCCCTCAGGAATGACACTGGCATTCAATACTTTGTATCTAAAAGAATAGACAATAATTTTTAATGGAAAACATTGCTATGAAGTGGCCTTGGCTGATTGCCAGTCATCCATTATTGTGGACAATTTCTGTTATGATCATTTATTTATCTTTCAGTTTTACTCATTGGGCTGATTACAAATGTTCACCTTCAACATTATGAATGTCTGTTATTTTCTGCCCCTTTGCTCCTTGGAATTGTTGAGGTGGCAGACAAAATTAAATGTACAGCAGTGACCCATGACATTAACTTACAATTTAAACTACTCACAGGGCCAGTGACACTGTAGTCTACGTACCGGTCTATTAAAGAGAGGCATACATTACCTCTGCTTGAAGTCACCATAAAGGATTCTGCTGGGGAAACCCTTTCTGCAAATTCTGATACCTTCCAGCACACCATTACACCTCAGCTGGTGGATAACCAGGAAGTTCTCCATGAGACCTAAAAAATAAAGAAAATTAATTAGATTAGAAGAAACGACATAAATGCAGGATATTGTGTCTTAAAACACCGCAATTCATTCACTGTTACAGGAATTTTAAATATTCAGTTTCTTGAATATTTTTTTGACAAGTTCAGTTCATGTGCTTCGTCTGATCCTGTCATTTGTACATTTCGTGGACAGGAAAGTCCTTAAATGAAGTCCTTACCTGGTGTTTTTGATTCATTAGGAATTAAGCAACGCACAAAGTGAGGATGAGTGCTCCTCAGGTTGGTCATCAGCTTGCCCAAGTTCTCCTGTGGGATGTGAGGAGGCATAATAATGGAATTTATAATACACAACATGGTGATATCTGTTAATTGTCTGGTAGTTGTATTAATATCTAAAGTAGTGTTATGATTGAAAAGAGTGACATGGTTTAATTTAATGAAATGGCAGGGATTGAGTAGAAAGGTATGTCTGGAAGAGGTAGCAGTAAGAAGGATGATCTCTAGGCAAAACAAACACATTTCACACACTGGAGGATTCCCTTTCAATAATTGATTGTTGTGCTTGCAGATAAAATAGGGAATCAACAACCATATTATGTATAAGTTTAGTACTGTGCTAGGTCAGCAATGCTGTATGTTCCAATACTTGTCTTTTTTAGAATGCCTTTCCCGCCTTTTTCTGCTCAATTTAGAATGGCCTATCATATTTTATCATCGGTCACTGGCACAACCTCTGCTTTTGATTTGGGAGAGCACAGAAAAGTACATGCTCTCTTCTATTGTGTCATGTCAGTCACAGCTTCTTACACAAACACAAAAGGCAATTTGCGTAGACATGGGTCAGAGGAAAACAAAGTTGCCACTGGCATGGTCTGGATTCATCACTTAAAAGGATGAGCCACTGAGCAGCAACTGTCAGCGAATCTTGAATAGCAGCACAGTTTCATTTGTATTCGAGTTAATACATTACCCTGAACATAGCAGACACAGTCTGGAAGGAGCCACCCTTCTTCTTGCCTGCCTTTTTGCCACCACCTTTTGCATCTGTTTTTACATGAGAAATTACACACTGGCATCAGAGTCAAAGCAATTCATTTTAAATCTATTTTTAACGAAAAATTCATTTTCAGTTACCTGCTTGAAAACAAATTTTAATTAGGAACTATGAATTCTGTTTTTGCATGGTAATTTCTTTTCAAAACTACAAGTACAATACAAGTGACTTTCCAATCTTCCCAATAGGTCTATAATGATAAACTTCTGTTAAATTGTATCTGGGTACAAAGAAGACTATTACAGTAATATAAATCAGCACCGTCATACCATCTGCAGCACCGTGGGCTGCATACAGGTGGGCCAGCAGCTTCATTGAAGACTTCTGGTACAGCTGCACCACAGAGTCGTTCAGGGGGTCCTTGTTCTTGTCCAGCCAGCCAGTGATGTTGTAGTCGACAGTGCCAGCGTAGTGCACCAGGGCGAAGTGGGCCTCAGCCTTGCCTTTGGCAGGTTTGGGTTTTTGGAAAGCAGCGGTTTTACCCATATGTTGGTCATAGAGCTTGTTTTTGAAGGTTGTGTCTGAAGCCTTGGGGAACATACACTCCTCTTCAAGGATGGAGAAGATGCCCATTGGCTGGTGGAGGCAGAATATTTTCCATGAAAAGACATTAGGAGTAATTGGACATGTTATTGTCTATTGATAATAAAGGGCATCTCACTTACCTTCTCAATAAGCTCAATGCAGGCAGCCAAGTCCATACCGAAATCAATGAACTCCCATTCAATTCCCTCTTTCTTGTACTCCTCTTGTTCCAGCACAAACATGTGGTGGTTGAAAAACTGTTGCAGTTTCTCATTGGTGAAGTTGATACACAGCTGCTCCAAGGTGTTGAACTAAAATTTCAGGAAGATACAAACTGCTATAAAAATCTGATACCCTCACATAGTTAAAATGATCTTTCATGTAATTGGATTTGTGATTATATCACAGGACACCTCCACTCACATCAAAGATTTCAAATCCGGCAATATCCAAGACTCCAATGAAGTAATTTCTTTGTTGCTTTGTGTCCAACATCTCATTGATTCGGATGACCATCCACAAGAACATTTTCTCGTAGACAGATTTGCAGAGAGCCATAACATTGTTATGGACCTATTAGTATAAAAAGAAAGGTCATAACTGCCTTGTCAGAATATTTGTATTTGTTCTGTACATTTAAGCATTCCCTCAATGAAAACACAAGTCTGGTTAACTTAATATACAATTAAAGATATAATTATATAGGTTATTATAATATTAGAGTATTACACAAATTTAGATCCATTACCTGTGGTACAGTTTGTCCCTTGGTCACAAACTCATTTCCGACCTTCACTCTGGGGTAACACAGGGCTTTCAGAAGGTCAGCTGAGTTCAGGCCCATGAGGTAAGAAATTTTATCTGCCACTAAAATGAAGAGAATCAAGTTTTCATCAGATCTTAAAATTGATAGACCTTGATTTTATGCTCTCAAAATACATCAGTCAAACCACTGAATAATTATCAGAGCTACTTCTAAGCTGGTTCATAAACAGAGCTAATGTGTTACACTTACCCTCAGTGCCATCAGGTTCAGCCTGCTCCTCGCGCTGCTTTTGCTTAAACTTCATGCTCCCATGATGCAGGCAAGCACCAGTCAGCTTGTAGATACCTATCTTCTCATCAGCAGTGAAGCCCAAGATATCAATGGCAGTCTAGAATGAAATCAAAAATGTTCATCAGTATTTATCAGGGATTCATTAATTTTATGTATTAAGATAATGTGCACACTCTGTTTTGTAATCATAATTGCCAAAGAGTCCTGAGACTGGATTCAATCAGCATTGTTCTTTATGTTTTACTCTTCAATTACTCTTCATGGGCTTTTTTTTACTAACACAGCTGGGTTACCATTCACAAATTACTGAGAAATACACTATTTTTACATAAAATATTCAGGAAATTATTGTTGAATTAAGACCAATTTCCCTCTTTCTTTGTGCCAAATCTTTATTAGTGATGAGGAAACATTTTTTAGGAAACTTTAGCAGTACAATGCAGCATAAATTATGTTAATCAATTATGGTACACATGTATCCAGTTAGAGGGAAAGAAATCTAAAATTGTCAGTTTAAATTCACAGCAACCAGCTTTGGCTACGCTTCCCTGGTATTAATGTTTCTACTCTTCAATTTTCTGTAAAATATGAGACTTAAGTTTTACTTTTGGCATAAGTTCAAGAAAGGGCAATGGCAAAAATGGCAAGAAGACTATAACCATCTGCTGACTAGTCAGGCTGCTGAGAAGTCAAGATGAATGAGTGATAACTTTTTATGATTGGTTAGTGAAGAAAAACACTTACATCTGTGGCTATGAACTCCTCCACATCATCAATACTTTTGACAGTGATTTCTCCTTGGCTGATCATAGGGTAGTCGTATGGATTGGTGGTAATGAGAAGAGCCTCTGTAAGACACAATAATCAGTTATACACTTTTCTAAGAATTGCAAATGGTATTCACAGAATGAATCTAGTGATTTCATACCCAGCAGTTCAGGCTTGTGGCCTGTCATAAGCTGGTAGAAGATGTGGTAGCTGCGTTCAGCTGACAGCTGGAATGTTACTCTTGACTTTTCCAGCAAATCTGATGGACAAAAATACATTTTCATCAACAAAGTTTTTTGAATCATTTGATAAACTGAGACAGAGTATCAGGTATACTTACAGGTTTCAATATCAGCAGAAGCCAGTTTTCCTGTTGTACCAAAGTGGATTCTGATGAACTTTCCCTAAACAATTAACAAAATGAAATGAGATTAAATGTTGCCTTATTTTAGCACCGTTAATGTAGATAAGTTAGAATTTTAAGTAAAACTACAAACTTACAAAACGGGAGGAGTTGTCATTCCTCACAGTCTTGGCATTACCATAAGCCTCCAGCAGGGGGTTCGCTGCAATGATTTGATCCTCCAGTGATCCCTACAGTAGACATCAGACACTTCAGAAATGTGCTACCGCAGATAAAGTTCCCAAGATATTTGCTGATTTTTAGAGACTCCCTCTGACCTGCATTTTTCCTGGTTCTACTTTCTTTTGTCCAGCCACAGCGATTGTCGCAAAGTACTGAATGACACGCTTTGTGTTCACAGTCTTCCCTGCACCAGATTCTCCACTGTGGATGAACACAGATAACACTTCATTTAATATTTAAAACCCGAATATTTGAAGTGGGGGAATTCAAATATTTGTACTCAAGGAAAAAGAGTTTGAATACTACAACAATTATATTTTCAGTTGATTTCTTTTTAGTTTACTATTAACTGTGTTAATGGAAATGTATGGGGGGTACATACGTAATCAGGATGGACTGGTTTTCACGATCTGCAACAGGAATGAGAGGAAATATGATGTATTAAACACATTATATTTTAAAGCCCATGTAGAATTTGACTTTTGATGTTCTTACCAGTGAGCATGAACTGATAGGCATTGTCAGAGATGGAGAAGATGTGGGGTGGGGCCTCAATTCTCTTTTTGCCTCTGTATGCTGACACAACAACAGAATCGTACACTGGGAGCCACTTGTAGGGATTCACAGTGACGCAGAACAGCCCAGAGTAGGTCTGAAACAATGAAGGTAGATACATTACATGCTTGGAGACATTCATTTATTCACATTTTCAAATGAATTGAAGAGATATAGAGGAAAACTCACGTAGATCATCCATGCTGCATAACGCTCTTTGAGGTTATACAGCACACAGGGCTCGTTGAGGTGGGTCATCATGGCCATGTCCTCAATTTTGTCATATTTGGGAGGATTCATTGGGTGGATGTCATCCTCTTTGACTGTTATTTTCTGTGAAACAGAAAATAAAAGTTGTGGGTTGATAGTGTTTTTCGCTGAGGGATGAGAGTTCCATAATTCTGTTATGTGGCTAAAAGCTACTTTTCATGCTAACAGAATGTTAATATTTAGGAAGGACAACTTTGCATAGGACCTGAACATGGAATATAAATCCCACATTTTGAATGATCATGGTCGTCCCACTGTGCATACAGCAAAGGATATTGCTGCTCTCTTAGTCTACCAGTGGTGATTTAAGAACGGAAATTAAATGATGGAATTTAGCTCTGAGGCTGCAAGGTTGATTTTTTCTGCCCTTAAAAATGAGTCATGATAGATCTGAACTACCAGTTGCTTGGCAAAATCTCTATTATTATAGTTCTTTTATTTATGGGGTGCACTGCCACAACATTTATTGTGCCCCAAGCTCAACTTAAATTTTCCATCTGGACATGCACTGGAGGAATTTTTTGCTTGCTCTCACACCATTTACACATCAGCTCCATAGGGCAGGGAGCTTTAGCTGTACTTACTTGCTTCCCGTCCAGAGTTTCAACGGTGGCTTTGCCCCCCTCTCTGCTAACGAGTTTCCCTTTGAGGTACATCTCCTTGGGCTCAGCCACAAAGAAGGCCGTTTTGGCATCAAAGGGTGTGTTCTGGGCCTCGATTCTTTCCTTCTCAGGCTTCCGGAGGTAAATGGACGCCGGGCCATACACCGCCATCTCCGCATCGGTACTCATGATGGCGCTTTACTGAGGAGAAATAAAGTGAATATCAGTCACCTGAATACAACATTTCATCTCAATGAACTAGAAAGAAAAAAAAACCTTCCAAGAGTTCATTGTAAAAGAGTGCTAAGTTTTTCTCTAGTTTATTTTGTCACTTAGACCGTCAGCAGAAAAGCACCTTCTGTTACAATTGTTGGCATTTTAAATATGTACCTAGGGAATGCTCAACTCTTTACATCACTGGTATAAAGTGGGCTGATACATTTTAGAGTTGAAAAATATATAAATTACTCTTTTCATTTTCATTTTCAGATTCATTTTGATGTGAATTGATTTCCCAGATGAGCTCTGAGCTCTGAGGCACACTTTTGTCATTTTTGTTTTTATTTTGGATGAATATGGGAAGGAATGATCAATAATCCTGAAGATTTCTTGAAGAGTGAGGGGTTCCTGAAAGGAGCTTGGAAGGCTTTATTCCTTCATGACTGTTGCAGCAAGTTATATTAGGGCATACCTCCTTTGATGCCAAAAGAGAAAGATGGCAGCTAATGGTCTTTGAATGCTGAAAAAGAGAAGTTTTTCATTAAAAGAATATTAAATGTAAACTAAGCTATTTGCTGAAGTGCGAAATGTAGGGGAAAATGTAAGGCAAGCTTTTCTCAGTTTTTTTTTAACTTCTTGAGATATTCAGTGACAAGTTGATACCCTTAAGTCTTTTTGCTTAATTTTCAGTGTAAATTAGATGAAATAACCACATATTTCATACATGAGTTGTGTTTATGATATTTCTATTTGACAAACATGGAATTCAATTATGTTGCAGCATCTTATTTTCATTTATTTTTGTATTACTATTAACGTAATTAAAATTTACACAAATAATCCCTTTGGGCTTCAAGCGTTTCAACATTAGAGTAAATCTCACTCACCTTACTGGGTGCCAGGCTGTCCCTGGGGGCATGAGGGTGGCATCTTTTATAGAGAGAGATTTGACCTCACTCAGCAGAACTGGTCTCTATTTGGTCATGTATTTCTACCCTCTTACAAGCTATCAAGTGCCTGTAGCAGTAGCAGTGATATTATTTTTATCTTGTGATAAATCATTGGAAGTTTTAAATTAAAATATATATATTTTATATGGGCCTGAGGAACTGGGATGGAAGGAAAATGGGATGCATAAAAAATAATCTGAATACAATTTTGAACTGTACAACATTTGATTTATGGAAATATGTTTATTTCCTCCTGAAGTACATTGCTTTGTTCAGAAGTATCTCTGTAAGCAAACGGCTCTTTTGTAATACTTTTGAAATTCATAAACTTTTTTTGTTTTTTGAGGTTGTATTCATAATGCATTTATTTTATTATAGTCATACAATAATATAATTTTTACGCATTAAAAAAATATTTTTCACGTGTAGGTTTATGGCATAACTCTGAACCTTTCAGATCGAACTAATGTGTTTTTAGTGGCCCTGGCATAAATAAAGGGGGAGCCTAGTGTTGCTGCGCAGAGATGAAATGAAACTAAACTGATATAACCATTGCAGGGCTTTTGCAGTGATTACAAGTAATAATACTGGGAGTGACTGGTTATTCCCAGAACATTTACCAATAATGAAACCTCACAGCACAAAAGATTAACCAGATTGTAGTGTGTTACTGAACACACAAATCTAAATGCTTTTACTTTAACATACCTTTTTAACAGTTATTTATAGCTTCATATAAAATATATAAAAATATATTTATATACTGAAGGCACTGTGTTTTCAGCAACAGGATTTCATTCAAACTTCTTGCAGGGCAATAACATATTCAATGGCATATTGAATGGCCGGCTATCAAAATTATATCTGACACCCTCTGATTTTTCTGATAAAAAATGCTTTCCCTCTTTTCCCCAAATTTGGAATGGCCAGTTGTGTTTATCAGCACTCATAGCCACTGCTGTTGGTTGTGGGTGCCTGATTGTCTAGTATGGCTAGTTGCAGGTGCAGGATGAGGCTTTGTCATGCCGGCTGACTCAAACCCTTCCATTCCAAGGACAAGCAAGAGCCAATCGTGCCTTGCTCTGCAAGACTGCCAGTCACGATCTTTACTGGCACGCCAGTGCCGACCAATTCAAAACTGATTTAAAAAAAATAATAATAAAGTGCCATAGCCCGTTACAAAAATGCATTAATTATCTCATTAAAGACATATGGAATCTATGCTGCGCTGCATCAAGTAAATGCAGTTGAATTCTTGCTGGAGCTGTATGCATGAATTTAGTTTTATTGGTATAGTGCAAAAGGCTAAATGAGCTTGGGTATATTGCACAAATCACTATTATACATTATCAATAACAAGCAAATCATCAATATCGACTTATTTTTATAACCCAGAGGATTTCAAATGACAGATGGTAATCTGTGGCAAGTCAGTCCAGACTTTTCCTTATTCTTACATAGGCACAAGTCCATGTGTATGATGGAATCTGGCACTGCTGAGGAGCCTAGTTTAGCCTTGGAGAAGCAGTAAAATGTCACTGGTGTACTGTTGCAGGACTCTTGCATGCCTTAGATTTCTACCATGAAATAAAACTGGGTGCAGGCTCCATCATTGAATTTCAAGAGTGACAACACCTCACTGCAATACAGACTTCAGCATTACCAAAATGTACCTCATTAACCTTTCAAATTCTCAACCTTGAAAAACCAAGATAAAATAGCGGTTATTTTTATGGCTTTGAGCTCACCATCAAATATTTTTTGTCATACCCCAAATTTGAGATTTTTTTCCAATCATACAGTATATGATACATTGGATTTTTGGGGTAATATTAACCAGGACAATCATCTGCTCTGTCCTGCCCTTTTTCATCACCCTCTGAACTAACACCAGCTGTCGCACTTTCACTCACCTACCTCATCCTTGTCTTTGCCTGCCAACCCTAAGAGTCATCAAAATCTATTGGTCCTTATCTATCCAGCATCTATTCATTCATCCATCCATCCAACCAGTAGTATTTTGGTTGGATGGATGGATGAAAATCAAAGAATTGATTTTGTATATATAGTCTATACTGTCATTTTGGCTGTACTGTGCTGTTTAATTAAATTTGATTAATTACACATTGTAGAGAGAAATTCATCAATAATATCGACTTTAAAATGTATAAACATTTCCATTGCTTTTGAAATACTTCTATTGAATTAATTGCTAGAATTATTATGTATGTAAATAAATAATATGCACTGCCCAAAACAAATATCATCAGATTCATACCAGCATTGGCCTCAATATTATATTCTATTTAATAACTATTTAGAATACCGTAGCACAATCATCACTGTATCTCTTCACTCATACAAATTTGAACAAAGCAAGTGGGCACAATGTAAATGTGATTCAGCAGAAGGGTCAAACCAAGAAAACAATATATAATGCAGATTGTGTGGTGGTTGCCCACTATTATTTGCAAGGTGGTGTCACGAATGTTTTCCTACATTTATTATTATACATGTTTCCCTACCTTGGAAATGCATCCATGTTTAGTTTTGGCAATTTTTTTAACATGTTTTTTATAAGATACTTAAAACACTGCAGGTAGGTATCTGTGTCTATAGGATTTTCAGTGGGAAATGTTGGTTCCCTAATAAAACTAATAAAAAAGAAATGTAAAAGTATTTGAATTTAGCAGAAAGTAAACATAGTGATGTTTTACATTAGCATTACATTTTAGCTTTATCATGCAGTGTTTTGATGTAATTGCATTCAAGACAAGAGGATGTGCTACATGCCACTGAGGCTGTACTACTCGATAATAATCAGATCTCCAGAAATCTTTCCTAACACTGTCATGTCTTAAATCACAAACCTAAAAGTGGAAGTGAAATGTCACTGTGATGAAGGCATCATCCTGGAGCTCAATGATATATTTATTGCAAAAAAGAGAAAACCACAATTATGTCTTCCGAGTCAGAAGTATTACTTGGATTACTGCATTGCATTTAATAAGGAAGTCAGATGGATGTCTTCATAGCTGATATTTAAATGATGTGCATGAAACTATCATGGTGAAAGCTGTTGAAACTAATTTAACAGCTCAGCTTCAGTTCCATGACCCTACACTGACTTTGTTAAGGTAAATCTATGTTAAGTCAACAGTATAACCTTACACTTCACAGTTTTACCTAGAATTTAGCCAGCAGACATCTTATGAACTATATTTATACAGGATTTGTGATATTATAGGGGACCTCTGCCAAAGAACATAGCCAAACATGGACTGGGAACTAACATTCAGAAGTGGTTACATGTGTTTAATAAAAATGGTGCACTTGATCCATAGGGTGGGTCTATGAAGATGAAATACTGATGCAGCTGCTCACTCAGCGGTGCACTGAGAGCAATGCTATTTGTCGGGATGTGCTGTGACATTTACTGTAGAGTTGAGTTTAATATGCCTTCAGTATTCAACCCCAGAGCTCTTCTAGCTCTTACCATTGCTGCACTGTTCATTTTAGAAGATTTATTGAAAAGTAAGTGAATTTTAACTTGAAATTACCAAGTTTGTGTGGGTATAATTGTATGATCTTGTATAAATTTATATACTGTAAAATAGGCTAAAGACTGTGTGCGTGTGTGTGTGTGTGTGTGCGTGTGTGTGTTGTAATATTTGAAAGCTGCAATTATGTGTATATTTCTCGCATGTTGTGAACTGTTGCAATATCTTTTATGATCTTCAGATTATATATTTATTTCAATATGTTGGTTGTATATTCCACTTTTGGAAGGGATAATGCTGTGAATATATCCTTCTGTATTTATTTTTGCTGCTTCAAACAAGTGGTACTCAAGCATGAAATCAGATTATCTATTATTTTATAATGCAATTGATCACTTAATTCTTTTGATAATTTCCCTTTAACTCTGTGTTCACTTGTAGGATGAAAGGAGTTGTGCCATTCATCATCAATCAGGTAAGCAACTTGTTTCTTCAATAGAAAGTCAATGAAGAACTTTGAAGCAGAACCTGAGTTTTCTACAGAGCGGTACAACAATTTAGGAATCTGAGTGCACTGAAAAATCGTAGCTATTTGAGTTTTCCAGAAGTTTTTTATTTGAATGTTTGTTTGATTTGCATTATTCTGATTTTGACATTAACAAACAACAAATAACATGTCAATAAACATGGTGTGACATCTGAACTGATTAAAGTCTTCCAAAGTATTTTATTTTTCCCATTAGACTGTTTGGATCGCTGACTTTAATACACTATCCTCTGACTGTCTGGTCTCCTATAGGTCATGATAAAATTTATAACAGTATAACAGAGATTCAGTCCTCATAATTACAGACTGATAAGTCAACTTGAATGGGATTTAAAACCATAGGCAGCATACACAATTGCACCTTAACTTCATTATCATTGATACAAATAGAAGAGAATTAAAAAGAAATGAGTGCATTAATAAAAATAAAAGTATTTTGCACTATTGCAGAATACTAAGAATACAACTTAGGAAAGTGTGATGTAAAGAGCTAGAATAAAGTCAAATAGTTTGCAAAAGATCAAGCCACCTAAAAGGAGATGTACAGTATTGTTTGGAACATTGATATAGGGAAAAAACTGTGAATGTTCTAATAAGATCCCTAACAAATTTGTTGAGAGAAAAATAAGAATACCAGAAATGTTGAGGATCTTCTGAGTTAAGTTTGTGCGCTTACAGCTAACAAAAGAAAATTTCACAAGAAGTTCATATTGTTATTGTTTGAGTGCTTGTTCCTGTCTCTTTTGGGTTTCCTCCACTTTCTGCAGCTTCTTTCCCCTAAATTAACAATACATTTAGAACCTCTTAGTAATCATTTTCATTGTGTAAAATGACAATGGATTTCACATACAGTGACTCATTTAAATGAATCCTTTCGAATGGTAACCTACCTTGCCCATCTCATGGCTCTTGGCTCTCAGCTTGTTGACCTGGGACTCAGCGATGTCGGCACGCTCCTGAGCTTCCTCCATCTCATGCTGCACCTTCCTGTACCTGAACAGGTGAGTGTTGGCTTGTTCCTCCTGTGAGTGAGAAAGACATTTCACCACTCAAAACCACTTATAGTAAATGTTTTCATATAGCAGCATTTAAAAGTTGGAAACATTTTTGTAGATACTGAATTATTCTGATACTGGGTGGCATGGTGGTAGGACTGTTGCCTCACGGCAAGAAGGTTCTGGGTTTGAATCTGGCCTGGACTTTTCAGTGTGGAGTTTGCATGTTCTCCCCTGTGTCTGCATGGGTTTCCTCCAGGTACTCTTCCTCCAACAGTCCAAAGACATGCCTATAGGCTAATTGTAGACTCTGTGCAGTTAAATAAAGCTTTTAATATGCATTTTCAATAATTACAATACACAACAATACATAAACAACCTGGCCAGGGAGTTGTTTGGAGTGATATCTTCACAGGTCCTATGTATTTGTAAAGCTCTGAAGCCTCAACATGAGTCAAACATCAAACTGTGATGAAATTAAATGTTAAACAAACAATGCTGATGTGGCAAAGAAACTCTAGTGGCAGACTACTAATAAGTGGTGTTTCTGCACAATATGGATTTAATGCCATTGTTTCTTAACCATAGTAAAAATGGAAAACATGTAATGTTGGCTCGCGAACTAACAAGTTCATTGCATCTTTTAAATGCTAGTTCTAATTTGCATTTTCACCGTTCAGTAATTCTTTATTCAGTAATATTAGAATAACCATTTACCAAACTGCTAGCTTGCTAGCTTTAAATGTGAGTTTATGAACTCACTAGCTGTAGCGACTTTGACGAAAGTTTGCTGTCATATCTTGGTAAACTTAGCTAGACAATGTATGGGTCTGGTGACAGTAGCACCCATACAGTTGTTCATGCATTTGTAATACAGGGTAACAATGCAAGATTAATACAATGGCAGCGATACTGGAGCCTGAATTTTGGGTAGGCCAAGTCAAGTTATCGGGTTGGTTAGCTTGCCAAGTATTCTGTTATGAGGTAGATAAATAATTAACTTTTGTACGTATGTGGCCTGCATCAGGTCACAAAATCTGCCATTGCCCACAGGCTCACCTTTCATCTAATAGATGTGTTTGTTTACATGCCCGCAGACAAACTCGAAAAACATGCAACTTAAAATCAACTCATTGATCAGCACTGTTGCTGTTATTGTGTGTAGCTGGAGATTCATGCATTTTGCTGTTTAGGCTAGAGATATTATGCATTGTATTTCAGTTAATGTGAGCTGTGAAATATCACTGTATATATTTCCCAGTTGAGTAGCTGAAAATGTTTTTTGTTAGAGCATGATACATTTGGTTTAATACTTTTCTTTTTTTTTTTTGGTTTAATCTTTTAACACCATTTTTTAGTTTTGTCTTTTCATGTATAGTCAATATCCATGGGTAGTAATAGTTGTTGTAATAATAATAATAATAATAATAATAATAATAATAATAATAATAATAATAATAGTTGTTGTTGTTGTTGTTGTTGTTGTTGTTGTTGTTGTTGTTGTTGTTGATTATTATTATCATCATCATTACTATTATTATTATTATTATTATTATATTCTTAGCTGTGCCAGTATTAGCCACTGGAATATGGAGCATTTGACTTACAGCTTCCTCAGCCTGCCTCTTGTAGGATTTCACTTTCAGCTTCAGCTTGTTCACCAGGTCCTGCAGTCTGTGGACATTCTTCTTGTCCTCCTCAGTCTGCAGAGGAGGACAAGAAGTGTAAAGGAGGTTCAGAAGAGGTACAGCATGTATAGTGGTGCTCTTATCCCCTTTTTATGTAAACCCTTACCTGGTAGGTGAGCTCCTTGACTCTCCTGTCATATTTACGGACACCTTTGACTGCATAGGCTCCACGTTTCTGTTCAGCCACAACTTCAATTAACTCAGGCCATGTACATGGTACAGTACCATGAAAATGCAGGTGTTTTAATGGTACCTCCCCTGTGGAATTACATTATAATTTTGAATACCTTTTTATTGGCATGACAACATGTGTGGCTGTTTGGTTAGAAAGGATACGATAAAGTAATGAAATTAAAAACATTACTTTTCATGTTAAGAATAGCAAACATAAGCAAACAACGGAGTTTGCAGATGTTGGTTGAGGTTTTGTCTATGCACAATGAGCTTTTGCCTTTCATTAGAATTGTTTTGTGTGGGAGACGGGTAGCTTACCGGGAGAGTAGTGGGAAGCATTTTGGGGTGTGCCTTCAGCATTTTTTAGAGTATTAACCCCTGTGGGATCTTGATACGTCTTGATATGACCACCACTGCACTCTACTGTATGACAAAATTTATTTTATGTATTCTACTATAAGTCTATGTTTATGTGTTCTTAAATACATGCTGTAATGTAAGTGAAGACCAGAAATGTCATTGAGGCTGCAGTGTTTTCAGTAATCACAAACCACTTGACAAATACTGTATGTGCCAGCACCAATGTATTACCTACATTATTGGATTAAATGTCGTCTAGAGGTAGTTATTCAGAAAAACGTAGTACTTGAAAAAGTGAAATCATGTGAAAGCCTGACAGGCTCATAAATTCAATAAAAATGTGATACTTAATAACCTGTCCGTAAAAGAATATTCTTGTGAGAGATACTTGCGAGTAAACACACATAAAGATGCTTGCTCAGCTTGCAGAACATTCCTGCTCATCTGGCAGTTTAATTGTGGACCAGCTTTTAATCTCAATCTCAATCTCCTTTTGTGTAGTAGTGCTAGAAAAACATCCAGTTTAATAATATGGCTTGTGTTTTGTAGTGCATTTATATTGCAAAGTCAGAATTGATAATCTATTATCTATTGACTATGCTGCAGGCAATTCTCAACTAAGCATACAACATTACCTTCCATCTGGCACCATCCACAAGGCATTTAGCCAACAAGTGATCAAATAAACTATTTTGGTACAAGAGTTATGGTATAATAGGACACTTCTACCCCATGGGAAAGGTGATATATGACCAAAAATGGATTGAGGTAACATGTTCCGTGAAAAAGGTGCATTTGATATCCATAGTGTTTTATTACCAAGATGGAACTAATATAACTGATTGCTAGGTAATGTCATCAGGACATTTGAGCACTGTGATGTGTATTGGGGAGCTGGTTTTAAACTACCTTCAATAATCAACTGCACTGTACTTACCCCTGTTGTTCAGTTTGATTTAGGAAATCATCAGAGTCAATATTAAATGACTTTCCATTATTGGATGGGTGGGGTGAGTCTGTTTTTTAATTGTTTTTGATGCTGGTATGTAAGAATTGATCACTCATGCATATTCCGCAGTATTGGATTTTAGAATCAAATATAATAGGGTATCTTGATATGGCTGTGCTTATTTTTATTTTGAAACATGAATTGTGTAGCCTCTTTTTAAATCAACAATACATGATAAACAAATGTTGATAATGGATTATATGTTATGGGAAATGTTGAGTTCTAACACTTGATATGTGTGTAAATTAATAATATTGAAGTGGTTGGTTTGTTGATTAATTATTGATCATGGAAAATGTTAATAATTATTCTTATTATCATTAACAATTATAAATAGGTTTCCCAAAGTAAAGGCTATTTCAACTGCTTAAAATGGAATTTACCTCTTAAAATATTATGAGTATTCTCAAATAATTAATTGATATTTCTAATATTCAGTGGCAGATTGGAGGCTGCTGTGTTTAATTAATGATTAAGGAGTTAAATACAGTGGTTCCCAGACTTTTTTTTGGTAAGGCTTCCCTTTGGTATTCTAATTTTTTTGAAGCCCCCACACACAAGCTTGGATTCAGTCAACAGTTATTCTTAACTTTGATTTACAAGTAAATGCAAGTGTTATACTTTTTCTTCACATACTCAGGTAAGTTTCAGTATTTGTTGAACTTGCCAAACAGTGTCTTTGAATAAAAAACATAACTAGTTTTTAACTGTTAGTCAAAGCTAGGGACAAATGTTGATTGATTTTAGGACACACACTCCCACATATCCTGTGCTGTGACTTCTTCCTTCAACCCCCTCCTCCCCTTGCAGCCCCCTAGCTAAATTTTACCTGCTAAAATGCTTTAAAGGTCTTGTAGCTTGCATCGTTAATATGACAGCACCTACAGTATGTGACAAAGGTGTTGAAATGAAATGCACAATCAAACACTTTGATATCTTTTTGATATTTGATAATCCTCTGCTATACAGATGCAAATATTGAGCTGGATTTGGCATGCTAAATGTTTCTGACTCAAACACTTCTCCAACTTTTTCTCCTAATTTGTAATGCCCTGCCATGCTTATGCTGCAATGCTCATCACAAACTCTGTTGGCAATTCAGAGTGGAGACATGCCCTTAGATCTTTGTTTTCATTGCAGACGGGTGCTAAATCACTGTAACTAAAACCTTTCTGTAAATTTTTGGATCAGATGTGGAAATCTGTTGCCCACCACAGCTTATATTGGAAACCAGACTTATTTCGTAAATAGTAATAATTTTTAGGGTTTTTTTTGTTGTTTTATTCTTAGGATGAGTAATCCCTATGGTTGGGGTACTGAATATGGTCAGAAATGAGTGCAGAAGGATACCCATGCGCAGTGACTGTGGACTTCTATTTCAAGTTTATTGTCCCTGTTTTTGCCAGGCCCCATGGGCACCAGCCTTGAACAGTCAATGGGCCTCATTCACGAAACATGTGTAGGCTACGACCACATTTGATTAGAAACTGCGTGTAAGAACATTTCAGCATTCACCATTTTTTTCTTGTCTCTTCATTCATGGCTGTTTCCTTATGCAAATCACATGAACAGGATTGCACATAAAATTTACAAATAGCCGGTAAATCAGCTGTAAACGTAACATTCAAATCCACAGCCTATAAATTCATATGTTCTTAAATCTGTTTTTAGCTAGCTAGCTAACATTAGCAACAATACAGGGGGTCCTCAGCATACACTGACCTATTATTTATTGTTTCGCACTTACATGTGGAATTATTTAGAAACATTTTAAGCTTACGCCGAATCAATCCCCGCACTTAGGCCTATGTCATTATTAGTGGTAATAATAATAATTTATGGGCTGTCAAGACAGTGTTTAAAATAATTATGGTTAGTCATTTAATGTGTCATGGTGTGACCATGTAGGTATTTTTTATGTTTAAGAATATAGTAATTATCGTTTAAAGCACCTAGGCAAAACTGTAAAAATACACAGGGACAGAAAGAATTTACAAATAATTATGTACAAATAATTGTTTAATGTGTCAAGGTACAACCATAAAAAGTAAAAGGCGTTTACAAATACAGTAATTGTTGTTTAATGTGTCATGGTAAGACTGAAAATACGTTGAGAAAAGTGTTTAAGAATAATTACGTATTTTCGTTTAATGTACAAAAACCTAGACTAGGCTATGAAAAAGTAATTAAAAGTGTTTGTGATGAAGAATACAGTAAGAAAACATGCAGTGAAACAGCTGTATGTGCTGGTATATGTGTTGGGAATAGTTTATAATGTCATGGCCTTAGGCTAGGCTTGTGTACACTGTTTTGCTTAAAGGACAATACAGAACCTCTCTCTCTTTTTTCCCCATTTTTACGTTTTACAATTTGCCATTTAGGAGACGCTCTTATCCAGAGCAACTTACACAGTTTACATTTCTACACACTATACATTTATACCACTGGGTATTTACTTAAACAGTTCGGGTTAAAGTGATACTTCACTTTGGTATAAAACAAGTAGACCTAATTTTATGGAGCTTACCACATTTTACTTGCATCGCGTGAATACTAGCAACATCATTTGTCCCTGTTGACCGTCAACAGCCGTGCCTTTCCTCCCGGTTTTCCGGTTCCAAATTCAGTCCCACTCATTTTTGCGACCTCGCTGAAATTTATCGCTTTAAAACAAAACCTCCGGAGAATAGTAGGTGGATAAAGGACAGTACTAACGTCAAACCAGCATGCTGTGAGGTGACTTAGCTAACCTTCATATATTTAATTATACTTCAAGTATACTTGCATATACTTTTATGCTAAAGTATGAAATGATCGAGCTGATTATGTTGCCCTGAATTTCCAACCAGGCAATCATCTACAGCTGATTCTTACACTGACTGCTGCATGATGGCAGAAGTTAAAATCATGTCTGTGAAGAAACTGCTTATTCAACATTTCCAAGAGTTAAAAATAATTCATTTTTTCAGATAATTAGTTTAGTAGAAAAGGTGAAAATAAGAACACCACACAAGTATATGCTGAACTAACTTTATTGACTGACGGCTTACATGAGTACATTTCACAAGAAATTCATATTGTATGAGTGCTTGTTACTGCGTCTCATCTAGGTTGCATCCCTCATTCTGCGACTTCTTTCCCCTAAAATGAAATAAAATGCAAAAATATGAAAAACCTACTATCCTCTCATCATTTATACTGTGTAAATTGAGAGTGCTTTTTATATGCACCAACTAATTTAAACGAACCCTTTTGAATGGTAACCTACCTTGCCTGCATCACGGCTCTTGGCTCTTAACTTGTTGACCTGGGACTCAGCGATGTCGGCACGCTCCTGAGCTTCCTCCATCTCATTCTGCACCTTCCTGTACCTGGACAGGTGAGTGTTGGCTTGTTCCTCCTGTGAGGGAGCGAGACAAAATATTTTAGAGTAAATGATTACATAAAGTAGCATTTAAAGGTTTTCTCATCTAAAGTGAATTAATCAATTATTAGACTGCTTATCATAATTACTTATGCAGTTTTCAGAGCTATACTCCTGAGAATTAAGACAACAGAAGTTCTACTATGACTGTTAAAAATTACAGCGCAATTGTCATATTAAAATGAAGTTAGCTGAGAAAAATTTAGTTTTTCTTTCCATTCATGTTATATTTATGATACCTATTAATTATTTAACAGTGCATTATATAGTGTTTTACACATTAGCCTTTGATATGGAGAATTTGACTTACAGATTCCTCAGCCTGCCTCTTGTAGGATTTCACTTTCAGCTGCAGCTTGTCCACCAGGTCCTGCAGTCTGAGGACATTCTTCTTGTCCTCCTCAGTCTGCAGAGAGTAAAAGAGATTCAGAAAGGTAGCATGTGTGGCTGTTGTCCACTGTTTTTGGTAAAGATGTATGAAACCTTACCTGGTAGGTGAGCTCTTTGACTCTCCTCTCATATTTACGGACACCTTTGACCGCATCAGCTCCACGTTTTTGTTCAGCCTCAACTTCACCTTCCAGCTCACGCACCTTGAATAGAAAATTTGTTCAAATTCAAACCTTGGGTTATATATACAGTACCCTGAAAATACTGGTGCTTTTTGTGATAACTGCCTGACCCAATTGCACAGTTATTTTCTGTTATCAGTATTGCAACATGTACTGAACTGAGAATATCATACAGTGTACAATGTTTTAAAGTTGTCGTAGACAGAAAGAACTTCTTATCTTAGTGCTCAAACTTATAGGGCTGACGCTTTAGACATCAGAGTGTATATTATGACATTTGACCATGGCTATTTGGCTTGCTATTAAACTCAGGTTCATTCTGCACAATCCTTTAATTTTTAGACATCAGATAATATTTTATTACATACAAACTACATAGCTTGGGGTCCAATGAGATCCTCTTATTTTTTATGATTAACATGCCATTTCACCAACTATTCGTAAAATAACCCAGTTGCCATTTTTAGCTTTGCAAAATATTATTTTAAACACAAATATTCCAAATTTTACAAATGATCACTTTGATTTGGCTAAATGAATTTGCCACTGGTGGATTACCCTTGCTTCCAGTTTCTGGAGCTGTTTCTTTCCGCCCTTCATGGCCAGACTCTCAGCCTCATCCAGACGGTGCTGCAGGTCCTTGACTGTAACCTCCAGGTTCTTCTTCATCCTCTCCAGATGAGCGCTGGTGTCCTGCTCCTTCTTCAGCTCTTCTGCCATCATGGCAGCCTGCAATTTTATACAGTTTTTTGTCATGCAAATTCTTTTCTATTAAAAATCATTTTCTGAGGGCAGTATTGATGTCTTTACAGTACAGGCCCCACATGGAACACTGTTATTGTCCCCTCATGCAGGGGCTGTGCTTCACCTATTCAGATTGAAATCTAGCTGTATGATTTACAGAAGAGGCAAAACAAAGCTTTCTAAATTTCTCTGTATAAGGTGGAAAAATGAAATAATGTAATACAAGTAAAACGTCTATAAGTATTGCTCACATCTGTGATGGCCTTCTTGGCTTTCTCCTCAGCATTTCTTGCTTCCTGGATGGTGTCATCCACTTCACCTTGAATCTGAGCAAAGTCAGCTTCCAGCTTCTTCTTGGTGTTGATAAGGCTGGTATTCTGAACAAAAGTGGATATTTCTAGGTTGGCATTTGGATGTTATATTATTTAGCCTTTATGTGTGTACCATGTCTGATAAACTCACTGACTCACCTGGGAGTGCAGCAGTCCCACACGCTCGCTTGCATCGACCAGCTCCTGCTCGGCCACTTTGCGGCCTCTCTCTGTCTGCTCCAAGGCAGACCTCAGTTCTTCAATCTCAGCCAGCATCAGGTTGTTCCTGCGCTCCACCATGGCAACCTGTTCCTTCATGTCCTCCTGTCCTCTGATCGCATCATCAAGGTGCAGTTGGGCATCCTGACACAGAGATTGATTAAATTAGTTATGTATAGAAGCCTGAACATGTTGGAGCTCAGCGCTGTCAACATATATTCTAGAAACATACCTTGAGCTGTCCTTGGACATTCCTCAGTTGCTTCTGAGCTTCAGCTGCCTGGCGGTTGGCATGGCTCAGCTGAATCTCCATCTCATTCAGGTCTCCCTCCATCTTCTTCTTGACTCTCAGAGCGTCGTTCCTGCTTCTCACCTCAGCATCAAGAGTTGTCTGCATGGACTCAATCACCCTCTGGCTGTTCCTCTTGATCTGCTCCATTTCCTCATCTTTTTCTGCCAGCTTCCTGTCAACTTCACCCTTGATCTGATTGAGCTCAAGCTGGACCCGGAGAATCTTGGACTCTTCATGCTCCAGAGTTCCCTATAAAATGGTTGGATAAACAGTAACATGTATTGCTGCAAAGATGTAAAAAAGCTTTGGATTCTTGGAGCAATTGAGAAAATTGATCATATTTGTTGGGTTTGGCAACCCACAGATAAGCAAATGACCCCCATTAATTCTTTTTTCAATTTTATAAAACATTTTCTAATATGAAATGAGAAGTGTAATGTAATTATTGTTTATTACATAGGACTTCAAAAATATACATTAATTCAGAAATAAATAACAAAATATTGTGAATTGTACCTGACCAGAAAATATCATTTTAAATTTGAGCCACATTCTATGATGTGAATGAAATATGTTTGGGGTGTGTACCTCTGCTTCCTCTAGGGCAGCCTGGATTTCTGCTTTCTCAGTCTCCACAGTCTTCTTTGCCTTCTCCAGCTCATGAACTGTCTTTCCAGTCTCTCCAATTTGTTCCGTCAGGTCAGAAATTTCCTCTACAAGACCGTACATTGGAAAACAAATTCATTATTGTAATAACTATTCCTATATATTTGCCAAGATTCTGTTCACTTTAGATCTCATCCATTGCCTGGGTATTGCATTGATAGCCAGATCACTGAAGAGTTTACTTCATTGAGTATATGCTTTGCCAAGTATAATGTGACTCTCTTAACTGAAGATATCATGATAATAATGAAGATGCTTGTCTGTATTAAGTGCACATACGCTGCAAGTTCTTGTTCTCTCTCTTCAGTGTCTCCAGGTGGTCCAGAGCTTCTTCATAGGAGTTCTTCATCTTGAAGAGCTCAGTGCTGAGAGAGCGGGCCTCTTTCTGAGCCCCCTCCAGCTCTGCCTGGCCTTCCTCATACTTCTGCTTCCATTCTGCCAGAACCTGGTTACATGATAAAACTCAGCTGGTTTACATTTTAACACCTGATAGTGACAACACAGTTGTTAGTGACCCTAGCTTTGGTGATTTACCTTGTCAAAGTTCCTTTGTTTCTTGTCAAGGTTAGCAGCCTGGGCATTTGCCCTCTCCACATCAATCATGAGATCCTCCACTTCACCCTGCAGTCTCTGCTTGGTCTTCTCCAGAGAGGCACACTTGGAGTTCACAGCCTCAATGGACTCCTCCGCCTCCTGCAGACGCTGTGCAAGCTTTTTCCTGTAGGGAGTGGGGATTTCATTTGGTTTGCAAGACTCTTTCTGATTGTGTGATATGCAGCATTTTTAGAATGAAATAGTACAAAAGTGTTTAGCTACTTGGCTTCCTCCAGCTCCTCAGTGCGCTGGATGGCATCAGTTTCATATTTGGATCTCCACTGAGCCACCTCACTGTTGGCCTTGGACATTCCACGCTGCAGCTCAGCCTTGGCCTCCTGCTCCTCCTCATACTGCTCCCTCAGCAGGTCACAGTCATGGCGGGCTGATTGTAAACCATGGGCCAGGGCATTTTTGGCCTTAAAGTCAATTTTAGAGGTAGAAAACAAATTAATGAACGGATGTAATAGAGAATGCTGTTGAATGAATAGCATAGTGCAGTTAATTTATCAACCTTCCAGGTACCCCATAATGCTTTGCATTGTTTAGTAAAGCTATGAAATAGTGATATGCTTTCTTAATCTTATACCTTGACTTCCTCTTCAATGTGCCTCTTGAGCTCCTCAATCTGCTGTGTGTAGGCTTGTTTGCCTCTTGTCAGCTGTGAAACAAGAGCTTCTTTCTCCTCCAACTGGCGACTCAATTCACCTGAGGAAACCAAAGTATTGAGTAACTCCATCATATTTTTCAACATGAAATTATTTAATCTGAAATGTCTGGTTATGTACCATTTTCAGTAGAAAGTCTTGCTTTATGTGCACTTATGTCGTTCAGCTGGCGTACATGCTCATCGCTCTTGGTTTTCAGTTCACTCAGTTGATCTTCAAGGGTACGACATATTTTCTCAAGGTTTCCCTGTTAGAAAATAGTTTGTTTAGCGCTTGTTATGTTTGGTTATTATAAAATCATCTGCAATGTGAATAAACCCATATACCTTTGCTTTGGCAACAGCCTCCATGTTACTGGATAGGTCATCAATCTCCATTTTGTATTCACTCTTCTCCTTCTCCAGTTTCTGCTTGACGCGCTGAAGGTTGTCGATTTGTTCTCCCAGCTCTGCCACACTGTCGGCCTGCTTCTTGCGGAGAGCAGCAGCAGTGGCTTCATGCTGCAGGGTGGACTCTTCAAGATCACGGCGCAGCTTCTGGAATTCAGCTTCACGCTTCTTGTTCATCTCAATCTGAGCAGCAGTTGCCCCACCTGCTTCTTCTAGCCTCTCGCTGATCTCCTCAAGTTCTCTGGAGAGATCAGCCCTCTGCTTCTCAACCTTGGCTCGAGCAGCACGCTCAGCCTCGATTTCTTCCTCCAGCTCCTCAATACGAGCCTGTGATTCACAATAGTGTAGTTTTAGGGTATACATGACACTTTATTTATCTGTACTCTTTTGAATTTGTAGGCTTTGACAGATACCTGGAGTTCTTTAATCTTTTTCTGAAGCTGAGCACCCAAAGTTTGTTCATCCTCAATCTTGCTGAGAAGCTGGCTCGTCTCAAAGTCCTTCCTATGGAAAGCACACCATAAAATAACTTTTTTTTGTTTCATCATCATAATTACATTTGCGACCATTGTATTTATTTGAATCCTCTCTTACTTCTTGATCTTTTCATCTGCCTGCTGCTTGTCATTCTCCAGGTCCATTATGGATTCCTGTGCCAGTTTCATATCACCTTCAAGCTTTCTCTTGGCTCTCTCAAGGTCCATGCGAAGCTTCTTCTCCTGTTCCAGAGAGCCTTCCAACTATTGTAGGGAATACAAGGTAAATTAGGTTTTGTCAAAAGGGCATGCAACATAAATTACATTAATGGACATTGTTTTTTCCCATTGGTGTTACAGAATATTGTAGTTCTGGTTTTTGATTTTGCTCCATTTGGTTTTATCGTTTGGTCTGGAGGCTTTTTTACTCACATCATCTACTTGCTGCTCAAGCTTGGTCTTTGCTTTGGTCAGAGTGTTGACTTTGTCCTCCTCTGCTTGGAGATCATCAAGGGTCTGCTGATGTGCCTCTTGGAGGGCTTTCTTTTCCTTGGACAACTTGCCAATGCTCTCATCCTGAGAGGCCATCTCTTCAGTCAGGTTTTTCACCTAAAATAATTAATTTCACACCATGTTAGGCAGATGCCATGACCCTGGAGACACACACACACACACACACACACACTGTATTAATCAAGTGTAAACCTTGTTTTCTGTGGCATGTTTCTCCTTCTCCACTTTGGCCAAGGTGAGCTCTAAGTCATCAATGTCTTTCTTCAGCTCAGAGCATTCATCCTCCAGTTTCCTCTTCTTGGCAGTGAGCTCACCGTTGATTTCCTCCTCATCCTCTAGTCTCTCAGATGTCTCTTTGAGTTTTGCTTCAAGCTGGATCTTTGCTTTGATGAGGCCCTCACATCTTTCCTCAGCATCAGAGAGGCCTTCAGCTTCCTTGAATGATTGAATACAAAATTGAATTAAACATTTCATTAGGAAGAGATGAAACTATGATATTGATTTAATATTGTTAAGGCATGTTAAGTAGACTAATTTCTTATTCAATTCTTTTGATCTCAAGGCAAACTTACAGATGCTACAGCCAACTGTAGGTCATTCTTTTCCTGCAGCAGAGAGACCATTTTCTCCTCAAGCTCCTTCTTCTTGGCTAACGCCTTTGCCAGATCCTCTTTACACTTGGTAAACTCTTCCTTCATGTTGGCCATTTCCTTCTCAGCTTCAGCACTCTTGAGAAGTGGCTTGATCTTGAAGTAGACCTTCATCCATGGCCAGTGTTTCACATTCATGAATGAGCGGATGTTGTATTGGATGGAGTAAATGGACTCTCTGTGTAAAACATGATCACAGTGAAGTATTTCTGCAAAATATTGTAGAATTACTATTGAGACAAAGTAATTGGATGGTATTTTATGCATACAACAAATATCTAATTCAGCGCTAATACGCTTATATTTCAATGTTAACAGAAAGTCATGTAATTTTACACACAAACACTAGATCCATGTCCTTACATGATGAGCCACCCTAATATGTGTTGCTCTTTCTAAGAACAGTATTAATACCTCTGTGTTTACATGTTTTCTGCATAGTAATATGTACCTCCTTTCCATCATTTTGACAAACTCTCTTCTCATGAGGTAGCCACGGCAGAGGGCCTGAGTCATGGTCACCAGTGTTGCCAGTTTCTCATCTCGCATCTCCTCCAGGGTACCCAGCAGACCAGCTTTGAAGAACACCTGGAGGAAATATTGTAAATATTCAGGGGATAATAAGGCTGGGTGTTTGTCACAGACAATATTGGCTGAAGTCATGGAGGGAGGAGTGTTGGGCATCACCAGTGTGGACATGAGCTGTCAAACATCTGTTGACAAAAACTGACATGGTCCATCTTGAGCGCATTCTAGAATCTGTATACATGGTTGCACTTTGTTTATCCCAGCATTTGGCAATATTGTTAATGCAATAGGTTTATAAAAATAACACTGCTACAAAGAACATATGTCACAAACATATGTTACAAATACATCTGATAAAGAAAAACTGCTTTTCATTCTCCAGTTACTAATTAAAATGTAGTGGAACAAGAACTTGAGTTATATCAGGAGCTTTGGCATGGCTTGAGAATGTGGTCGGGTATTAAAATTTGCACAATTACTTATGCTCCAAAACAGTGAAAATTTTTCTTTCCACCATGCCAGTTAACTTTCAACCCATCAGAATAAATTACACTGTTTATACATCATCAGAAGCAGCAGACCTTTACCTTGGTGTGGCCAAACTTGTACTGAGTGTGGTCCACATCAATGGACCCCAGGAGCTTCTCAGAAGCTTTCTTGTTATCAATGAACTGTCCCTCAGGAATTACACTGGCATTCAATACTTTGTATCTAAAAGAAAAATGATGATAATGATCAATCAGTGAATTATCTGGGGAATATTTTTATAGTGACTTTAATCAGCCAGTCATGGATTGCCATGAACAGTGATGAAAATGAGCATTGATTCATTTTTTAGATGCAATTATTAATGTGAATGAAAACATTAGCGTTTGATGGTATGGAAGTCCATTCCTACTGCCCCTTTGATTCATGGCATGGTTCAACTGAGCTACATGTTAAAAGTTACAGCAGTGACCTGCCATTGATTTTAACTTAAAACTTCCGCTTCCAATGATGTTGTAATCTATATACAAGTACAGATTATTACTGTGAATTACCTCTGCTTGAAGTCACCATAGAGGATTCTGCTGGGGAAACCCTTTCTGCAGATTCTGATGCCTTCCAGCACACCATTACACCTCAGCTGGTGGATAACCAAGAAGTTCTCCATGAGACCTAGAAAACAAGAAAATATTCATTTATCAGATTTAGAAATCTTTATCAGATATACAAAAACAATGCAATGCAGGATATTGTGCCTGAAAACACTGCAGTTTATTTACTGCTACATACATTTTAACTATTCAGTTTTTTTTAATTCTTTTTTGAGAAGTTGAGTTCATGTGTTTCATTTGATTCAGTTCCTGTCATTTCTACATTTACTGGACAGCAAAGTCCTTAAATGAAGTCCTTACCTGGTGTCTTTGATTCATTAGGAATCAAGCAGCGCACAAAGTGAGGATGAGTGCTCCTCAGGTTGGTCATCAGCTTGCCCAAGTTCTCCTGAGAGAGGGGAAATGGCATTAATAATACCAATTATATAATTTACCTTGACGTCACGCAGACACACAGATATCACTGCTAACAGATCTTGAATAGCAATATAAGTTTACTTGTATTCCTTCCTTACCCTGAACAGAGCAGACACAGTCTGGAAGGAGCCACCCTTCTTCTTGCCTGCCTTTTTGCCACCACCACCTTTTGCATCTGTTTTTACATGAGAAATTACACACTGGCATCACAGTCAGGCTATGTGTTTTTTTTTTAATATCGTCTTAGATGACTGCATATATGAAGTTTGTTGCATGAAAATACAATAGGAATGCAATGAATGCTATGTTTGCTATGTTATTTGCTTTTAAAATGTAATGTGGATTTTATCTTGACAATGTGAACTTCTACCAAAGTGTGCATACATGCAATGAAGATAGAAGTATTGTTTAAGTAATGAATCAGTACAGCCATACCATCTGAACCAGCATGGGAGGCATACAGGAAAGCCAGCAGTTTGACTGAGGACTTCTGGTACAGTTGGACCACAGAGTCGTTCAGGGGGTCCTTGTTCTTGTCCAGCCAGCCATTGATGTTGTAGTCAACAGTGCCAGCGTAGTGCACCAGGGAGAAGTGGGCCTCAGCCTTGCCTTTGGCAGGTTTGGGCTTTTGGAAAGCATTGTTTTTACCCAGATGTTGGTCATAGAGCTTGTTTTTGAAGGTTGTGTCTGAAGCCTTAGGGAACATACACTCCTCTTCAAGGATGGAGAAGATGCCCATTGGCTGGTGAAGGCAGAATGTTTTCCATGAGGAGACATCAGGAGGACAAAAGGACATGTTTGTGTCTGTTGATAATAAAGGGCATCTCACTTACCTTCTCAATAAGCTCAATGCAGGCAGCCAAGTCCATACCGAAATCAATGAACTCCCAATCAATTCCCTCTTTCTTGTACTCCTCTTGTTCCAGCACAAACATGTGGTGGTTGAAAAACTGTTGCAGTTTCTCATTGGTGAAGTTGATACACAACTGCTCCAAGCTGTTGAACTGAAATAAAAATAAAATGTCAACTATTTCATTTTTTAATAATCAGATTCCAGTAAAATATATTTTTTTCCCACTCACATCAAAGATTTCAAATCCTGCAATATCCAGGACACCAATGAAGAACTGTCTTGGCTGCTTTGTGTCCAACATCTCATTGATTCGGATGACCATCCACAAGAACATTTTCTCATAGACAGATTTGCACAGAGCACTAACGGAATTGTTGACCTAAAGACAAACAGAGAAAATATGTATAAAAGAAAAATATTTGAAAAATATAAGTACATTTATATACATTTCTTTTGAACAACTGGAAGGTTCATATTATTGTAGATTAGTCATTGCTATATTAACCATTTACATATGATGAACAGCATTTTAAATTTAGATACATTACCTGTGGTACAGTCTGCCCCTTGGTCACAAACTCATTTCCGACCTTCACTCTGGGGTAACACAGACATTTCAGCAGGTCAGCTGAGTTCAGGCCCATGAGGTAAGAAATTTTGTCTGCAACTGAAATTAAAAGAGAATTTTGCCCACATTCCATTTTTATGCATTTTTTATTCTTGTATTACAAATGCGGCAGTATGTACATTCTATTTAGACGTAATATGACGATTACTGGGAGCAACCAACAATTTCAAGCATCTGGACTTTGCTGCCAGTTGTCTTGTTTGGATTCATGGCATAATGAACTCTACCGAGTACCAGGATATTTTAACCACGAACCTGATTGCCTCTGCCAGAGGCTGAGACTTTGCCATAGTTGGACCTTCCAACAAGACAATGACCCTAAATGTCTCTTAAAAGTACCACAGAAATTATTCTGTGAAAACAAAATAAATATTTTGCCATGTAAATCTTCTTCACTGGACTTAAAACCTGTGGCCTTAATTGAGGAGAGCAGTCCATAAGTGTACTGAAAGGTTCTGCATGGAATAGTGGTACAAGGCTCTTCCAAAAGCGTCCCTTTACCTTATCAAGCATTAAGGCCAGGAGAGGCTGTATCAAGTACTATGCCTATGACAATCTTCTTTGAATTCCGATTGTATTTGTGCTATAAGTTTGTTGGAATGTAGTAATGTAGGACACAAGAAACCATTTGGATTTGTCGATGCATGCAACATGGAGTGCAAACAATGGTTTCATTTTAATGAGAATTGAAACTTTGCTAATTTTGAATTAGCAAAGATATAAATATGATTTATTTTATTTTATGATTAGCCAGCTAATTTAGTTCAGAAAATATCACTACTGGGATAAAAATAGATTGCATCCAAAATGCCTAAAGCTAGCTGATGTGCCACATTATATTAAACTGATGATTGAAGCTAGGAAGCCACACTCATTTTAAATAATAGTTGCCTCTGTGTCATTGAATTATTAAAAAAAAAAAAAAAAAAAACCTTTTATGACTGAAGGCTTATGACATTAAAACATCTGCTATTTCAGACTGAAATTTACCCTCAGTGCCATCAGGCTCAGCCTGCTCCTCACGCTGCTTTTGCTTAAACTTCATGCCCCCATGATGCAAGCAAGCACCAGTCAGCTTGTAGATACCCATCTTCTCATCAGCAGTGAAGCCCAAGATATCAATGGCAGTCTAGAATGAAATCAAAAATGTTCATCAGTATTCATCAGAGATTCATTAATTTTATTTTTTAAAATTGTGCACACACTGTTTTGTAATCATAATTGCCTTCTAATTGAGTTCTGAGATTGGATTCAATCAACATTGTTCTTTATGTTTCACTCTTCAATGCAAGTGTCATGGGGTTTTATTTTACTGACACAGTTTGGTTACATACACAAAAATTGCTGGGTTTATAAAGAAATGTACTGTATCATTTTCATAGATTTTACAGGCACTATTGTGGAAAAATATTTATTGAATTCAGACCAATTCCTCTCTTCCTCTGTGCCAAATCTTCATTAGTGATGAGGAAACATTTTAATTTTTTTGCTGCAGAATGCAGCATCAGTTATGTTAATCAGTGATGTGATGTGACGATCTTTAATCGTCAGTTTAAATTCACAGCAACCTGTTTTCACTACGCTTCCATGGTATTAATGTTTCTACTCATACATTTTTTGTAAAATATGAAACTTAAGTTTTACTTTTGGCATAAGTTAAAAAAAAGGGCAATGGCAAAAATGGCAAGAAGACTATAACCATCTGCTGACTAGTCAGGCTGCTGAGAAGTCAAGATGAATGAGTGATAACTTTTTATGATTGGTTAGTGAAGAAAAACACTTACATCTGTGGCTATGAACTCCTCCACATCATCAATACTTTTGACAGTGATTTCTCCTTGGCTGATCATAGGGTAGTCGTATGGATTGGTGGTAATGAGAAGAGCCTCTGTAAGACACAATAATCAGTTATACACTTTTCTAAGAATTGCAAATGGTATTCACAGAATGAATCTAGTGATTTCATACCCAGCAGTTCAGGCTTGTGGCCTGTCATAAGCTGGTAGAAGATGTGGTAGCTGCGTTCTGCTGACAGCTGGAATGTTACTCTTGACTTTTCCAGCAAATCTGAGGGAAGAAAATTGTACCTTCACAAATATATTTTTCATAATCGCTGGCTGAATTATGAACACTGTACCAGGTGCAGAGACTTACAGGTTTCGATATCAGCAGAAGCCAGTTTTCCTGATGTTCCAAAATGAATTCTGATGAATTTTCCCTAAATATTTAATGTAAGGAAGGAGTTGAAATATTGCTTAATTTGAGAGATGGTCTCTTTAAACTGATAAGTATGTAATTATCAATTTTATATATTTTAAAACTTACAAAACGGGAGGAGTTGTCATTCCTCACAGTCTTGGCATTACCATAAGCCTCCAGCAGGGGGTTCGCTGCAATGATTTGATCCTCCAGTGATCCCTACAGTAGACATCAGACACTTCAGAAATGTGCTACCGCAGATAAAGTTCCCAAGATATTTGCTCATTTTTAGAGACTCTTGCTGACCTGAATTTTTCCAGCTGCTGCTTCTGCTTTCTTTGGTCCAGCCACTGCGACTGTCGCAAAGTACTGAATGACACGCTTTGTGTTCACAGTCTTCCCTGCACCAGATTCTCCACTGTGGGTCAAGACACAATTTAAAATTCATAATAAATAGATTATACACAAAACTTTAAATACATGGAGGCTATACTCTGTGCTGTACATGATATTAGCCTAGTCCAGCAGTAACAGGAAAATTATAATGAAATGGGTTAATCATCTAGAATTTTAATTTTATTTAAAAACTTGCTTTTGAAATGTTGTATTTACATTACAGATTGAGCAATTGAATTAGGTATTTTTCATTTTTTAATCATGTTATTGTGTTGACTGAAAAGTTTGATACATACGTAATCAGGACTGACTGGTTCTCACGATCTGCAAGAAAAATGAAAAGTATCTTTACCTGAGGGCAGGAAAGGAAGGTTGCATACAGATTAAATTTTCACATTTTTTTTATTTTCATAAAAAGTCTGGTGTTAATTTACTGGCCTGAAGCAGATATCTAACTGTATCCTGTTAAATTAATCATTGTATTACCATATGTTGCTCAAACAACCCTCCTACATAAGTACTTGCCAGTGAGCATGAACTGATAGGCATTGTCGGAGATGGAGAAGATGTGGGGTGGGGCCTCAATTCTCTTTTTGCCCCTGTATGCTCCCACAACAACAGAATCGTACACTGGGAGCCACTTGTAGGGATTCACAGTGACGCAGAACAGCCCAGAGTAGGTCTGAAACAGTGAAGGTAGATACATTACATGCTTGGAGACATTCATTTATTAGTATTTTCAAATGAATTGAAGAGATATAGAGGAAAACTCACGTAGATCATCCATGCTGCATAACGCTCTTTGAGGTTATACAGCACACAGGGCTCGTTGAGGTGGGTCATCATGGCCATGTCCTCAATTTTGTCATATTTGGGAGGATTCCTTGGGAAGATCTCATCCTCCTTCACTGTCATTTTCTGTCAAACAAAGCAACCCAATCAATGTTCCGGTTCCTGGTACAAAGTGGCTTCCATCTACTGAAGGATGGGCAGCTCTGTATAAGTGCATGTATTCTTATTCTTAGTAATGCTATTGTAGCAGTACATCAAAATTGCAGACTAATCTGTCAACCAAGTGGCTCTGAATCTAGAAGTAGCATTCAAAAATTACAAAAAAGCCTATTTATTTTCACTGATTCAAATGTTCAGTTAATCAATCAATAAAAACTTGATCACTATCAAGATTTAATCAAAACTAGGCAAAGGAGTATGCCTTCTCACTATTGCTAAATATAGTAAAGTATTGCTAAAATTAGAGTCAACAGTTACATGGGGAGAATGTGCTGCTCAAAATCAGTTTGCTTTCAAAGTTGAAGAAAAAATTCATATTGCGAAATTACTGAGATCTGAGGTTGACCGGAAAATGGATTACTGACCATTAATGTTTTACAGTGGCTATTTCAGTCTCCCAAACTGAAACTTTGATTGAGGGTGTACTACAAAGTACTGAAAACAGGTACCAATCATTTCGAAACTATGAGACTTTCTTTTTGCGAAAGAAAGCGTACAATGTAGATTATCAGCTGTGTTATTTATTTATTGACCTTTTTGGTCACTTTTATGAAGGTGTCAGTAATTCTGGACCTGGCTGCAGATTCAAATCAATTAAGGATTTAGATGCTTGAAAGTGGTGCATCTGCACATTGCTTTGCAGTCACTGAGCAGACACTCTTATCCAGAGTGACTTGCAAAAGGGAAAAGCATCTGTGCTAGTCTCAGGAATACAAAAGTGCAATATCACCAACAGGGCAGAGAAGGTTCATTTATAATCAGTAGGCTATCAATACACAGCTATACATATATCATTACTATCCCAAAAGGGAAAAAAAAGATGATGGATAAAGATGGCCAGAGGAGTGAGTCTCTGCTGTCCAGACTGTTGTAGGCAGTCACTTCCACCACAGGGGGCCAGAGCAGACAGTAGATGTGACCAAGAATAGTAGGCAGACAGGGGAAAAGGGGCCAGATGCCCACTTTCCCACTTTAACTTTTAGGTTTTAAAATGAACAATAATTATTATAATATAACAGATAATAATAATTAGTATTATGAGGTGTGCTTACCTGCCCCCCTTCCAGAGTTTCAATGGTGACTTTGCCCCCCTCTCTGCTAATGAGTTTCCCTTTGAGGTACATCTCCTTGGGCTCAGCCACAAAGAAGGCCGTTTTGGCATCAAAGGGTGTGGTCTGGGCCTCGATTCTCTCCTTTTCAGGCTTCCGGAGGTAAATGGCCGCCGGGCCAAAGACCTCCATCTCCGCATCGGTACTCATGATGGCACTTTACTGAAGAAAGAAAAGGAAAGCAATCATAAAAAAACAAAATTGTTTTTAATGTACATTTGCTGAATGTACTGATTGTTTCTTGCAAGTTCTTGTATCTATTATGGAGTTGAGGTAATATGATCAGCTAAAAATACATTTGTTCCAGGATAAATATGAAAAGGTCAATACCAGTTGACAGTATCAAAAATCAGTGGTGAGCTTTCCGAGTATCGTAATGTGCATCTAACGGTTGATTGGATTGCATGGGTAGAGAATGGCCCTCGGTCATTTTCCCCCCGTTTGTTAAATTTGTATTCTGCTCTGATAACAGTCTCTGCTATATAAATAAAGAAGCAGGGGTGTTATCCCAGATCCGCATCATCCTCCAATCAGTCGTAGCAGTATTTAAGAGCATGCTGCCATCATCATATTGTGGTATATGGTAAATGGACTGCTTTTATATAGCGCTTTTATCCAAAGCGCTTTACAATTGATGCCTCACATTCACCAGAGCAATTAGGGTTTAGGTGTCTTGCTCAGGGACACTTTGACATGCCCAGGGCGGGGGATCGAACCGGCAACCCTCCGACTGCCAGACAACCGCTCTTACCTCCTGAGCTATGTCGCCCCCCATATGTTGCATAATCTTCCTCTGTGAATGTCACTAGTATCGGTTTCAGTTTGTAAGGCAGTTATGCTGACACAGCAAAAAAACCTAAGTGATTGGAAAAGTTGAGGTAAAAGCACTCAGGAAAATTGCAGAGGAAATAGGTGTCAGTAGTGCACAAATGCAATGAAACCTGCCTAGGTGGTCCCTAGGTGGCAGTCACCTGTACACGATGCCCATTTTTCATTTCTCCCATGGGTGGCCGCTTTTGACTGGTTTCATTGTATATAGTTTCTGAAAATGTATTGTATGTGCTGAAATTTGTATTTACCTATTTGATGCCAAGAAAGATGGAGGATTGTTGCCAGTGATCTTCAATGCTGAAAAAGAAAAAGAAGAAATAAATAAATGTGTGTATATACTGATCATTCCAACCTATATGTTTTTGTTGTGTCTAAGTTTTGACTCACATCCTCCACCCTACTCCAAATAAACATGTGCACATGCTAAACCACTGTCTTCATTGTTTGGCTTCTGCTATCCTTTTTGCATTGCACATGATGCTCAAATTGCTGCTCAATTGCAGATTACTAACAGTGCAAAAAACACTAAAGTATGCCTTTCTGGTCTTTTGATGAAACAACTTCAGCCTCAATCCCACATAAGCATCATTTCAGTATATATAGTATAGACAGCTCATTATATGGATGCTTGAAGGTATAGGGAACTCCATAGTATCCCTTCATCAGTTTGCAGATAGGAAGTTCCAGACACCCCAGGTATTACGCCTCACTGACACAGGGACACCCTGACCCTGCTCAAAAGCTTTCTTAAACCTACCCTCCATTTATCTACACACTCCCCTCTTCATTCTCACTGCACCAACACAGACACACACGCTTTTATACGTATGCGTATATGTGCAAATGATTTTTTAAATTATTTATATAATTGTAAGTAGAAGAAGTAGCCATATTAGTATTTAGGCCTTGGTTTTTGGGGAATGATCTTCAATGATATCCAACATAGCCACAGACACAGATAAGCCCCATTATGGCTATTTGTGCACTAACCTATCAAACAGAGAACATGATAAATCTCCCTAAACGGGAGAAATATCAAAACCCCCAAACAGCAGGCCATCCAAGTGCCTAACCCTAAACTATGTGTATAGGAGAGCACCTGCTATTTCTTGAAAGTTTGGGACCACAGTGATATCCCTCTTGACCACACTGGGGTCGGAAAAGAACATGCCACCTTTAAATAGAGGCAGTGCCCAGCTACTACCTGAAATGGGCATGGGAACCTTAGGAGCTGCTGCAGTAGCTGCACGAATCCTGAAGGAGTGGGCAGTTGTAACAGCTATGAGGCAGCCCTTAGCTTTGGCAGAGAAGACGGGGTTTAGCACAGAACCGGGGACTGAACGTGGTGTTGCTGGCATCAAACATGGACAGAAGCTCATGAGGAGCTGCATACTGAAGATGGAACTGAATGCCTGCTATAATGCCATTGATAGAGAAGAGCTGAATTTTACAAGAATGTAAGCAGTCTAGTCTACTAGGTATGAAAGTGCATACTATGGGAGTGCTCCCGAGAGAGGTGAAACAGAAAAGGCGGCACAGAAATGGGAGAAGGACTATGCAGGGTCAAAAGGCATTAATGATGACTTCACTATCCCTGACCTCATGTAGTTAGCTCCCGGAGACAAATAAGTTAACAGAGAAAGTTTTTGACACAGAATAATCTGGCTGAAGGCTGGGAAGTCCAGATCTGTAGGCCTGGCGCCTGTGCACAGAGCATGGATATCCTGAAAGACTTAGTTAGTGAAATGCAAAATCGCATGCAAAGATACAAATTAGCAAAAATAATTTAGCCTGCAATATTTAAATATTTGTGAAATGTAAATATGGCCAGTCAACATTAGTCTGTTTTTAGTGGTACTTTTCCCAAAAGGAATCAGCAGTGCAAATGGTATGTAATACACCCAATTAATGTTCTAAAGCAGAATGCGCATCGATTAAGTTAGGCTTCCTCAGGGATCACATGAACATTAGCAACATTAATAGTGATCTAAAAAACCAAGATTGTCATTGGGTGCTAACAATGTTAGCTAACAACAACTGGTTGGAAAGATTACGAATAAAAACCATTTTATGACAACCAATGACAACCAAGCACTGAGGATAAATAAATGTCTGAGTTACACAGCCAGTTCTTTTATTTTAAATAACCAAGCACATTTTTTTGAGCAGCGATTGTTAGCGCAATACTTCTCTGAGCAGCAATCCCAGGAGCTGCAATGGCGGGGTCAGACTGTCAGTCAAAAAAGGCACTCCATTAGTAATGTGTATATGTGATTGGTTCAGTATTAGAACATGCGGTGATGCATGTGTGAGCAGTTCAATATGAGAACATATGGTCGGCTGCAACAAGAGTTTCCTGACTGATCTCGTGCTGTGCATTTCATGTGCATTGCTCATTTAGAGCCATCTATTGCTCACATTGTTGTTCAGTTGCAAGACAAACCCAAAGAGATTATGGTGACCCTTTGCCACTTTTTTGGATACGGAATTAAATTTTGTCTTTCCAACAACATCGGAACCGTCATTTTGTACAATAGAGAAGTGCATGAGTGATAATATGGAATGGAAATTAAGAAAAAGTCTGACACTAAGCAATTGAGTTTACAGAATTCTCTATTGTAGTAGTTACTAGTTATATGACATTACACATTTAATATTACAAAAGAATGTTGCATTCACATATCTTCAGGGGTTAGTAACTTTATGTGTGATTAAGTAAATCATCCAACAAACACCTCTTTGGCTATACAATAAATGTCACTCACCTGTACTGGGTGGGTGCCAGTCAGTCCCTTGGGGAGTCAGGGCTGCATCTTTTATAGAGAGACTTGTCTTCATTCAGCAGAACTAGGCAACTCAATATGGTCATGCATAGTGCCTCCAGCAGCATCATATGCCTCTAGCATCAGCAATGACATTTTTATAGTTAAGTCACAGGTAATTAGCTCTTTAGTTAAGCTGGAAATGATACGTGCTGTTGATAGGATTGAAAAAACTATTGTATAAATGCTGATGTACCTCATTCCAACCCCCTAATGAAGAACACCTGGTTTTTCTTATGGTGGGAAAATGATGATGGAAAGTTATAGATAAAATATTTATTTATGGGCAGTTGTATGTTCTATGATTTAATGTTCTAATGTTTGGTTGTCTGGAGCAACACATTTTCAGGCAATCTTTTATGGTCCTAAATTTAGATCTGTGTTTTTAATGAGTTCTGATAATGAACATGAGCCTAGCTTAGTTGTGAGAGAGATGCCCAAATGTCACTGGTATACTATTTCAGATCTTCTGCAAGTCTTACATATTTACAAGTCCTTGGAATGACTGAGTGTAATTACATCTCACAAGTGTGCAGCTGAGCTGATTTCAGGATGTTAAACATACACAGCCAAAAGTTATTTTCCACAAACAAATTAATATTTATAGAGCAAATAAAGTTTTATTACTGTTTGTTTAAGGGTGAAATATAGTACACGCACAATTAAATACATGACACACGCTTTTCCTTACCCTTTTTCCTTTGTCTGTTTTATGCATATTACAAAAAAAAATCATTGTCTGAGAATTCTGACTACTTACTGCTTGAGTATATATGGCTGAATAGGATTATTTAATCCTTAACAGAAAAATGATGTAAATAAAACAGATTGAGAACAGATTTTCTTTAGCTTCAGATCTGGATAATATTGGTGTGTAGAATATAAAGGGGAATGAATACTAAAAAAAAAAAAACATTTAAAATTTTAAAATGTTTGGAATACTGGCCATTAGTTGGTCAGCTAGACATAGTAATGGTCTAATTAAGGAACAGAGTCTTTCTAAAAAATGTTTTACTTTTGTCTTAAAAAAGAATGTGTAATTGTTATTACATTTATATTGCAGCCTTCAATTCATAACCTCTTTTTTTATTTTACTTCTGAAGGTAAACTCACCAGTTTTTTTCCCTTTTGTGTTATAAAGTCGCTCTATAAATAAGTAAGACTACGAGCTATGGTACTAGAGTACTACAGTAACTCCATAATTGTTTAAGAATAGCTAAATTCATTAACACCCCAAAGCTCTATCGATATTCATGATATGATACAGGTTTGAACTCCATATTACTTTCATTAAGTGAAGCCATCCATAGACTCAGAAATGTACAAGACTGTTTAAATAGAAAACTTAAACAATGTATATGTGTATTTTCCAGCAAGATGAAGTTAGTTGGTCACAAAGCAATAAGAGTCCCATTTGTGAACTTAGCTAAGATTCACACAGAATCTTGATGATTTAGCCTTCTTTTGTTTTTTTAACGGTTCTTTCCTTTGCACCTATACATGAAATACTGGACAGCCCACTTTAAAGATCTGGACATTGAGCCAAGGAGGTTTAATGAGATGTTAAATGTCTCACTTTTTTATCATGGGTCATTGCTTATAAAGTTTCTGTATATGTAGATGCTTGTAATAGTTTAACTCACAATGATTCACGGTATCTTGATCCGATCATTTGTAACATATTTCTCAAAAAATTATCAACTGGAAGTTAAGAAATTTAGTTAAAAGACCAAACTGTGTTGGTGTGAAAGGTGCTCATTATGTTTGTGTTGTTTTATTGCCCCCATTTCCTTATGAAAAGTTTTATAAATGGCCTCCATTATGCTAACAGAAGCTCTTTTTTATTTTATTGATACAGGTGGCTGAAAGACCACTTGGGATGAATCTGACGTGTTTGAAATTTAGTGTAAGTACTGAAATAGTGTATACTTAAATTTTTTGTATTTGAACTCTATGACATTCTACACTGCTTTGTTGTATTACTAATCATATTAATAACTTCACTTGTGCAATCCATATACATTTATGTAAATGAAACACAAATGTTTTTGCACTTATACCTGCCAAATACACCACAGTCTTACATACAATCATACATTCAACACTAGGTAGATCAGGCTAGTAGAAGCAAGAACAATCGCCATGGGACAACCCAAAAGAGTCAAGTACTGCTTCGGAGCTCCCAGCATTCTGCATTTATGAAGAAATGAGCAGGGCATCCGATTCCCCAGGTTAACATGGGTTGTTCTTTCAGCCAGGTTGCATTTTTAGTTGACTTGTTTAAGTTTGAATTTTAGAGAGGGCACTGGAGACTTCTATGGGTCAAAGGATTAATTGTGACTTCATGTTCCTGTCGACATACTCCAAGTTTACAAAACATTCTTTCTTCATAGCTCCAGTTCTCTGTGCTCTCTGGATGTGCACAAGTACATATACTCAATGAAATTAAAATGCAGCAAATTTTGCTTAAACAAAATAACATTGTTTAATTCTTAGGCACACATTATAAGCCTATTAATGTTCAAAGTAGAATGCCAAGGGAGTCCACACACACTAGAAATGCCCACTGACAGCAATTATTTACTGGCAGTGTTTTAACACACTCTAAGATACATGTGCTGTTACTGTACATTGGCAGTAGTGGATAGGGCATTTAAATTCCGACATGTAAGAATGTGGGCTCATATATTTAGTATATACGACAGTTGATACTATATCCGCAGCAGTTGTTTCAGCAAACACAATTATAGCTTGCTCAGCCACACTCTCAGTACATTGCTATTTATCACTGGGTCTACAGTGTAGTGCATGTATAAAAGCAATATTATGTTAAAATGATATTGAGGCCATTTTTATATTGCTCTGTACTGTTGATGACATTGTGATAATGCATTGTTCAGATTCCATTTACCATAAGCACACATTTGATTCGAAATTCAAATTGAATATCGAAATAAATTGCTACAATTATATAGACTGAGCTCCATAATATTAGGGACAAAGACATATTTTTCATTGATTTGGCTCTGTACTCCATAATTTTATATTTGTAATCAAACAATTCACATGTGGTTAAAGTACAGATTTGTAGCTTTTATTAAAGTGTATTGTTATACAATTAGGTTTTACCATGCAGAAATTACAGCACTTTTTATACATAACCCGCCTCCCCCCCATTTCAGGGTGCCATAATGTTTGGGACAGATGGTTTAATCATTGTTTTTAATTAGTTAGGTGTGTTCAATTGGCATAGAATTAACATTTTAACATTCTTGATTTCTTTTATCTAGATTTAAGGATAGGTTTTTCAAGGAGCAGGGGAATCCTGATATATGTTTACACTTACATGATCAAGCTTGCAAGTGTGGTTTGTATAGGCTAATATCAGTATGGTAATGTGTTTAAATTTCTTTGTTCTTAGCTTCCAAAGCTGTTAGAGAATCATTCATTCTCTGTAGCAAACACACATATTACTGACTACTAAAAGAGTAGGATTAGTACTTTTCATACTGGGTGCTCAAAGCACTTTCCAAATAAGACAAAAGGAAAACAGCTGGGATGTCCCCACCACCAGAATGCATCTGTGCTCTGTGCCCTGTTTACTGCATTCATTCCACCACATTATCTTCCTGCCTGGCTCAAATTACAGTTTTGTGGTCAAGTTGTCCTACCCTTCTGGCTCCAATGACCCAAAGGGTGATTTCTACAGACCTTCAAGGCCCAGATTCAGGATACCAGCAGGAGCAGGGTCAAGTACGTAATTTACGACGGGGACGGGGGGTATAGAGGGGTTACAACCCCTTCAATATTACAAAATAGGCCAAAATAACCCTGCAACAACGTAGCATGATGATTAGAAAAATAAATTCATAGAATAAAGGTGGGTATTTGATGACGTGATTGAGGTATACTGGTAAGGCTGGGTGTTTATCATGGAAATCGCACGTGCCATGGATTCCGTTCCGACACATTTTTTTCACTTCTAGTATTTCCTCTGTTTTTTGTGCTTTCCATGAGTTTGTCACCCTTAACATGGCTTATAGTGTTATTTGTGTAGGCTAGGTCTATGCATTTTAATAATAGCCTTTTGCCAAATGCTGGGAAAACAAATAGCAACAATGTATACAGATTCTGAAATGTGAGATCAAGATTCTCGTCCTTGTCAGTTGTTCCAATCAGATGTTTGGCCTGTAAACAGTGATAATGCCCAGCGCTCCTTCCCCATCATGTTAATATCTGTGACAACAGGCTCTCATCAAAAACCCAAACCTTGCAATGTACAACATATTGTACCAAGAGAACTTTAAAGAAATTAAAACGGACACACAGTAACCTAACCCTATTTTATTAGCAATGTAATTTGAGCATGCTCTATTTCTAACTACGTTCTGTTCATTTAAAGGCAAAAAAACATTCTGTCTGCTGTTGTTGCTGTTGCTACAATTGCACGTTATTCTAGTTGTTTCCCACAGTTGTGCCTGAGATGTGTTAATCAATTTAATAAATGAACATTTTTTAAACTCAGTGATTTCTTCCGTTTTTTTCAGTTTTTTGTGATTTTCAACAACTTTTCCACGACTGCTCTGTGACTTCAGTCAGTATTTTTCGTGACAAAAACCCAGCCTTACTGAACAGTAATCTGGAGCATTTCCCCTATAGAATTGACCAAAAAGAATCATTTCACAGCTGTTCTTTTAAAAAATTTCTTCTGGGGGAGCATGCCCCTGGGCCCCCCTACAGGGTTGCAGCCTTTGCATTTCAACCCCCCAATATTCAAAATAAAGTTATGCTTCTGAGCAGGGTAAATGATGCTATGGCTGTGGGTATTCATTAATATTTGAATGAAATGAACAGCAAGCAAAACAATGACCCCAATGCCCAGCAGATTTTAATAATGATGTGCAGGAATTTTAAAATATCATTTTCACTGAGGATGATAGTCGAATGGAGGAAGGAAAATGTTTTGTGACATCAGACCTACTTAATTTTTAGTGTGAGCATTTTTATAAATATTTAATTCCTATTTTCTACTCATTTGGAATGAAATCCAAGTTGGAAATCACCCCTTTCAATTCAGGAGTGGACAGGTAAGCAAACGCTCCTCCATAACTTCATGTCAACACGTTGCTTTTTTATCCGCATTTTGTCACCTAAGCTCACAATGATAAAGGGCTTCACACTTAATTTTTACTTGACAGCAATTATGTATTGTTTTCCTGTAACATATCTCAAAATGATTGTATTAATAGAAAACATAAAAACATGTGCTTTGAGTTTCGTGGGATAATTGGATTGACTACTCAAATGCCAAAATGGCGCCAGTCAGCTCAACTTCCAGGGCCTGGCATCTGCAGTCTGTGTAGATGCCAGAAGTTTTCCACTCCTTCTGTCTGCCAGCGAAAATAGTTGCAACATGACTGTCAAATTAATTCATGATACTTGCTTTACAGCTGAGATTTGGGAAGTGGAATACTGTATGCTGATTTATATAACAAGTGCTTTAGGTTCTTTTTTAGCACAGCTGAAATGACCCACGCAGAGGAGGGTAACCCAGTGCACAGCTCTCTCCAGCTCTGGTGCCAACAGCCCATGTCTGTAACTTTACAGTTAAGGCAGCATTTGGGCTAACTGTTCCAGAAAATAAATTCAAATTGATTCCATTTTCATCTGTAAGTACTATGATTATATATATATATATATATATATATATATACTGTTCACACATACACACACCACACACACATTATATCTTGAATGCTCTGATTTCACCATGGGAACAGTAATAGGATACTGGTTGAATAGATCGTAAACTGAGAAACTGAGAGCTTGTATATTCAATGAAAATGTCATACTTGAAATTTTATCCAAGTATGTCCCTTACTGTATAAGGAGTAAATACAAATATAGCTTTCCTATTTGGCTCTAAGCACTGAAGCATTCTGTATCATATTAAGGTTTCAAAGTTATTAGCACCAAGTTATCATTAGTATTAAACTTAAATCAGACTATTGCCATATAAGGTTATTTGATAATCGAAAAATTGTTAGTGTGTATTTTATGAATATATGCGGGCAAAATCTATTTTGAATACAGATATTTTCAAAAGATTTACGGGCCTATGTGTTTTGCTTTTGCCAAATGCAGTCATCTGTATGGAATATGTGTACAATATACACTTAAATGAACTCCATACCTTAAAGCTTTAAATAAAAAGCTACAAAAGCATGTACTTTGTCCTGTTTTGTGTTTTTTGTCTGAGTCAAAAAGTCCTGCTGTTGGGACAGCTTCAGTGGCTAAATGTTTCTTTATTAAATCAAAGTACAGTTGATCCCTCATATAAATTCTTCTTTATTAAATCAAAGTACAGTTGATCCCTCATATAAATTCTTCAAGAGCTCAACAGTCTTTTGGGGACTGGGGGGTTTGTGGTGGCAGAGTGTGCCAGACTTTAAAGTGTGTCTTAATTTAACCCTCTCAAATGTGCAGATACTTTTTTTGTATTTCATCAACATAAAACAGGCGATTGCATACAGAGAAGAAACAGCAGACAAGGACATATACATACTGTAGCATGTGGGTAATAAAGATTATTTTTTGATTCACTTGATCTACGAAGTATAAGAAGTGTGTGTGTGTGTTTGGGGGCGGAGGGGTGCTCAAGGTAACTACAGTAATGTTGTCTTAGGCTGGCATGATTAATGATTAATTTTCAAGCATCTGTTCCTACTAAATTGAAATATTTTATGAATAGGTCCCAGGTTTTCATAAATATAGTAAATTGTAGTTTGATTTCGAATGGTTATTTCATAATATATTTTTCATCATACATTAGAGATATCCACTGTGAGAGAATAATTTTGCTTTTTTCTTTCCGGTTTAGTAATATAATTTTCTTTGCTATGATAAGACAGAATGCATTAAATGCAGGCATGTTTGGAGGTTTTGAGCTTGCCATGGTCTCCACTGAGGCATAATGCAAGGTTGAGAGAAACACTCTGGCCAAGTATGACAGATGATATTACTTGTGTCCAGAATTTGGAAACAGGAGGCACTTTCGGAAGGCGTGTACTGTGTGTACGTGATGGTCAGGTCCTTGTGCAGTGCAGTGTAGGCAGGGTTCAGTGTCAAACAGTCCTGTGAGGAATAATCGTCTTAGGGTATAAAGAGTTTTGTGCAATATTTTTGAACTGTACTGAAGTGCTGTTTTGGGGTTTGAAGAGCATTTAAAAGTGTTGAGGCATATTGAGTTTGAAGAGCATTTAAAAGTGTGGAGGCATATTTGAAGAGCATTTAAAGGTGTTGAGGCATATTGAGTTTGAAGAGCATTTAAAAGTGTTGAGGCATATTGAGTTTGAAGAGCATTTAAAAGTGTTGAGGCATATTGAGTTTGAAGAGCATTTAAAAGTGTTGAGGCATATTGAGTTTGAAGAGCATTTAAAAGTGTTGAGGCATATTGAGTTTGAAGAGCATTTAAAAGTGTGGAGGCATATTTGAAGAGCATTTAAAGGTGTTGAGGCATATTGAGTTTGAAGAGCATTTAAAAGTGTTGAGGCATATTGAGTTTGAAGAGCATTTAAAAGTGTTGAGGCATATTGAGTTTGAAGAGCATTTAAAGGTGTTGAGGCATATTGAGTTTGAAGAGCATTTAAAAGTGTTGAGGCATATTGAGTTTGAAGAGCATTTAAAGGTGTTGAGGCATATTGAGTTTGAAGAGCATTTAAAAGTGTTGAGGCATATTGAGTTTGAAGAGCATTTAAAGGTGTTGACGCATATTGAGTTTGAAGAGCATTTAAAAGTGTGGAGGCATATTTGAAGAGCATTTAAAGGTGTTGACGCATATTGAGTTTGAAGAGCATTTAAAAGTGTGGAGGCATATTGAGGTCTTCAGAATTCTGGAGAGGAGCCAGCGGGGATGTGAGCTGCCCAGTTGTCACGCGGGATGCCTGCGGCCGAGTTTGCTGTCGGGAGAGTTCCATGTATTTTTGATCCAAGTTTCTTTTTACCTGTCGAATTCAGCAATGTTTCGAGCAATGAGGTAAATCAAAGGGGGATGGAATTTTAATAGTTTTAATAATGTTAATGGATTAACATAGCTGCATGTTCTGTAATGATTGATTTTAGTAAGATAGTATTCCAAAGCTAGCCAAAAAAATAGGAATAAACTGATTGTTATTAATAATTTGATTAGTTATGTATTGATTTCTCAGGCATTTAGCAGACACTCTTATCCAGAGCGACTTACACAACTTTTTTATTGATCAACATTTATGTTAAAAAGACTCAAACTTTTTGATTGCTGGCTTTGTCCAATGATGCTTTTGTCAATCTTATGTGAAAATATTTAATAGTCTGTTGTGTTCACTGCGTCTGTTGTGTTCATTGTGTGTCTGGGAATGTTTACTAAAATATTATTCTTCTTATAATCCCATTCAATACCATGCTCAATTACCTTTAGTCTGGTGAACAATGGAAACGCATTCATTTACCAAAAGGCAAAAACAAGTTCCTCTTTTAATTATGTGAGAGTTAAATGTAACAATGTAACTTTCTGAGTTATACATTTTTAATTTACTATAATACCCTATTTACATTAACTAAGAACCATATTTACATTCAGTACAGTAAAGTATGGCGGGTATGGCTTATTTTCCACCACACTGTCCTTTTTTTTTGCTAGTTTTCTGTGAATTAAGATGACACTCATAATGACTGCAGTTGTAGAATTATCTGGGTTTACACACTAAACCAAAATTGGTTGAATGCTCAGCAAAAATAGCAATATTTTGATTTTGGATGGTTTCAGGGCCATTGCGTAAACCTCCATCATGAATTTTTGAGAGCTTTCTAACCAAAACACCTGGTGATCACATATTCAAGATTGTATCCATTTGAATGTATATGTCTTCTTCAAGCATCAATTACAGCACCCCCCACCCCCCCACCCCAGCTCTTTCGTAGCACACAGAAATCCTTTGAAATTATGTTGACATGAGAATTATGAGGACATTTAAAAAATAGTTAATTTTACCAAGTTAGATTTATATTCCTTTTTTTAGCATTCTTGATTATTCTTGCTTCTGTATAGCCTTTACTTTAATTTAAACTAAGTACTACAGAACCCCTGAGATACAAACAGGTCACAAATGGAGGTCATTCAGAACTACTATTGACAGTGACATGCATTTTAAGAATCTTATTAAAATCTTATTATTGAATATTAATTTATTTATTGGAATTGTACAGCAATCATCCTTACTTTAAATTAATTAGGACCTCATTAGAACATTAACTTTTTTCTACATTTAAAAGCAAATACTATCAAGGACCTGCTATCTGGCCTCTTATGTGATTTGTTTTAATTTATTCTTAGTTTTCCTTCTTTATATCAAACACTACTGACACTAGAGCTGTCACAATTACAGTATAACTTATAACAGTCATATCAGTGCTAATGAATCCACACAGTTAAATTGACATCACAATGGTGATGGGGTTTTTCTTACATGGTCATACCATTTTTCAATTTTTTAAAATCAAATGGTGCCTCCTAAAATGTAGACACTTAATTCCAAAAATTTTGAAGGGATGCACAGGGACCATTAAAAAAGTTCATGGTGCGATAATTTCTAATGTATACATTGTATCACATAAAATATTTTCCAACAACATCCCATTCCTACAATATCAAACACTTTATTATAAAAGGCAGGCCTCCTAGATCATGGTCTTGCAAGGTTTTTGGAAAAAAAAATTTGTTGGTTTTTAGTAACTTTTTATGTAAAATATTTTTAATAGCTTTAATGACAGGCAGATCTAAACCAAATACATCATGAAAGGCATGCCTCATTGCCTAGGTCATACTACCATCAGTTATGGTAAATTTGTTTTTACAGAAAACATTTACATGATCATCATCATTTTCATGGCTACTGATGCATTTTTAGAAAAGGATTTCTTTGAAGAAATGGCTAATTCTTGTTCAATATGGAGGGCAGCTGACTTGAGAATTAAACATATGTGAGTAGCTCTGTGCAGGCAGGTGCTCAGTCCCAGTCATAGAAACTTGTCAGCTGTAATCCTTTCTGTATCTGCTATGCCCTCTGCTGTCAACTGACTGAATAAAGCAGAAAATACAGAAAGGAGGGCTGACTCACATCTCCTTCACTTAAAGAAAAGTAATATAGATTGCTTTTAAGTAACAATGATTAATGCATATTACAGCAAATCACTTGCATACATTTTTATCACTTTGATCTTTAAAAATGAGTGAATTTTAGGTATGTATGTTTCATTTTTTTAATAGTTGCCTTTATAATTTATCTCCCTTTTCATACACTATCACAAAGTAGGGCTACAGTATACAGTATATGCAACTTGCATATCTGTAGGCACAATGGACTGTGGACATTGAAGTTATGGCAATGTTATTATTCAGTTAATCTCTCAGCACTAGTCCCACCATACTTCAAAAACAATCTAATTAAGTGATTTTATTGTGGTTGTCAAATAACCACAAAAATAATAAATTAATGTAGGACCATAACCGTAGGTATTTCAATCATTTCCCATCGAAACTCATGTCCATCCATTTATTGTCTATACACACTTGTCCAATTCAGGAAGACAGAGAGGCTGGAGCCTATCCCAAAATGCACTGGGCATAGGAACAAACCCTGGAAAGTGTGCCAGTCCATCGCAGGGTGAACATGCACACTCATACTCAAACTCACACACTCACCCCTTCGGCCAATGTAGCCAAACTTCAATCTCCAATCACCTGCATATCTTTGGACTCTGGGGGTAAACCGGAAAACCTGAAGGAAATTAAAAGTATATATTTCACTGTTTTTTTCTGGCGAATAACATTTTTCATAATAAAAGTCTTCAAATGTATTTTAAATGGTTTATTTGAACCTGTTTGTTGAATAAAGATTATTCCTCATTCACATAAATGGAAAGACCACAAATTTAGGATTTGTTAATTTTTCCACTTCTTGAACATACACATTAGATGTATATATACATTGTCTTTATTTTGGTATTTCCACAGTGAAATTGATTTCTCATTATAATTGTATTCAAAAACATTGTCATTCATTTATTTCACCATGATTGTCAAATAATCATAATTTCTCATCCATCTTAATAAAATAACCACAAATTTAGGATTTGTGCATTTTTTCTTTTTTTTTACATTTGTTGGACATGACAGTCTTATGTAATTTTTAATACACATGTGTATACATTATGAATGGTAAATAAAGATTATTTCTCATTCATCTGAATAAAAACAAATCCTGAATTATTTTCATTCTTTGCATGCTTTCAACATATTTGATGTAAGACCACAGTCTTATATATTCTGATGTTTTCTTAGTGAAACTGATTTTTCATTACAATTACCTTCAACACCTATCATACATTTCTTTCATTGTGGTTGTTGAATGAAGATAATTTCTAAACTAATTGAATCTTGGTGCATTCCAATTCCATACAGTGTCCCAGCGGGGGGTGGGGGGGGGGGTTGGGGGGTTAATTTTATTAACTGGCTATCAACCCAACACAGCAGCTATATAATTACAAACAAAAAAATCATAAACACCTGTGTATGAGAATCGACAATATTATTCACGGTCCACATGGAAAGCATATGTGCAGCAGGTTTAATGTCAATTAAAAATGGATTGGAAAGTGTCCAAATAGCAGATGACTGGACACAGCTCCCCTAAAACTCTTGGAAATCAGCCTAGACTAAAAATGACTGAATTAAATTTTTTTAAATGCTATCGACAGATAAAGGGCATAGCCATGGGTAAGAAATTTGAACCAACCTATGCAAAATCTACATGGTGGACTGGGAAGAGACTTCCCTACAAAAATGTCCCAAACACTAGGTAACTGCAAACTGTTCATACACATTCTAAACATGCACTATAGCTATCATAATTAAATACAACACCGTGACTTCTTTGACACTACTACCTACAAAGATCCTATTTTTGCCTAGACACACACTTTTCACACCAAGGCCTTCCTTAAAAGACACAGACATGCATGCACTTCAGAACAGTCCACACCCAAAGCAAGCATTCAGGGGCCTAAGCAAGTATCAGTTGCGCAGTTTCAAAAGGATCTGCATGCAGCAAACAGATTTTGAAGAGGCCATTAAAATCCTCTTTTGGGAACTAAAAACAATCGGGTTTTCCTGACCTTTACTCAGAAAATTCTAAAAAACCTACCTGACTACAGGACAATAGGACACTGAGAATACTCCCGTAAATTTCAACATACTCTAGGTTTTTACACTGGAACTGACTTTTCGTAATAACTTCAAATACATTTCCTTGATTTATTTTCCCATATATCTAAGTCAAAATGATATACTTAAAATTTTTTGGATTATTTCTTTCTTTTTTGCGGGGGCATAATACTCTTTTGTAGTTTGAGGTTGAGGTTTTTCATAATAAACATCTTCAAACACATTTATACTCATATATTAATATAATCATGGCTGATAATAAAATAGTTTTCTAATACATCTTAATATAAAATATCTACAGATGTATGAGTTTTGTATTTTTTAACTTTTTGGACAAAAGACAATTTTAATACATAGTGTTTATTCTGTAGAAAAAATTCCCACAGACATTTCAGCATAATTTTCTTTAAACACATTTTCAAGCATTTATTACACCATGGTTGTTCAATAATTTTTACATGGTGAAACCAAAGTGTACAACAATACCTTTAAATAAAAGCTGAGAATGTGCACCTTGACCACAAGTAATTTGGAATGTAAAGTATTCAAAGTGACCACCACATTGCAATGAGATATAGGCAATATAAAAATTAAATGCGTGACAAACAAATTGGAACAATTTAAATACTTATTGAAGGGTTACATTTTGTAAGTGCCAGAATTTGGGGATAAATATAGCCTATAGCTACTGTAGGATGAACAAATAGTAAGGGGCTGTGCTCATCGCCTGTCTTCATATTACTCTGGTGTTCACTGGTCTTGTGTGGAGAGCTCTGGACATCTTATCCACATATGCCAAGCTATATGGGCAATGAATAAAGTAGATCATGTGTGGTATTACAAGTGATTTCCTTCTTAATAGGGATATTGCATTCTGAATGAGGCTGGTTAATGGGCTTACACCTGTATGTAAAGGCACACTACGAGCAGTTACCACATTTTTTATTTGCCAGATGGGAGGGTAGGGAGGATAATTCATTTTGGGGGCATTTGTCAGATTTAATGTTCTCTGCCAGGGGACTGGTTCACGCTTGTAAATCTAAAAGACGCTTATTTTAATGTGAACATTGTAAAGTGCCATTGGCAGTATCTTCATTTTGCTTTTCTGGGAAAGTGTACAAATTTACCAAGTTCTTATCCGGGCTGTCCCTGGCAACCCTCACCCTTGCAATGGTTGTGCGTGCTGCCATCGCCCCGTTACGGGTGCTACCGTATCTGGACAACTGGCTTGTTTTAGCACCTTCCCGGGAGTTAGCTGTCAAACACACGCAGATGTTGACATCCCACATCAACAGTGTTTTTACCATGAGCCAGTGTGTTAAAACAGACCCAAGCTGAATTCACTGTCAATGACGGTGCGCCTCTCCCCGGGGAGAATTGCTTCCCTGAGAGACTACGGTCGCCGGTTCCTCTCAGGTCTCTATACCAGTGAATGACAATTATGCGCCTGTTGGGACAGCAGCAATTGCTACGCTTGAGACCGGTAACGACCAAACTCTGGCGAATGCAGTTTGACCCCATGAGAGACCGGGTGAAGCTGTTTCGCATTTCACAGGCAATTAGAAGCGCTCCCTCGCACGGGCGAAATGTCCAGATGCTGAGTGCCGATCGGCGGCATCTCATCTCTTCTCATGTTCCTCTGTATACAGACACCTGCTACAAGGGGTTGTGTGTGGTCTGCAGTGTCATGGCGGCGAGCGGGGTGTCTCATATCAACGCACTGGAGATCACAACGGGTGTGGTTTGCGTTACAACGTTTTGCAGCCTATCTTTGGGGTAAACACATAATCAGGCGCAACAGTATAGCAATAGTTGCTAATATAACCGACATGGCGGCACCAAATGTCTACACCGGCGGGCGGTAAGGATCTGGACTTGGGCGTACCTGCGAGTTTGCTCTCTCCCCTGCACTGTACATCCCGAGGTTGCTGAACCACAGGACATATCTTGTTCCGAGGTGGCTCCTGCCCTGTGGATTGGTGTCTTCACCCACTCTTTTTTAAGGTGTGGTCATGCCTTAAAAAACCTGCTGTCGCAGGGGGCAGGGGCAATTAAAATAATTTTTTTTCCCCCACCCAATGAGGTTACGCCTCATGGCCTTCCCCCTGTTAGGTGCTGTCATGAAGAAGGAGTTAAGGGAGGCAGCTATAAACATTATCTAGCATTCTTGCACTACCTTGGTATACGGGTGGTATAAGGGTAGATGGGAGGTGTTCAAAGCTTGGTGTCTAGAATGCTCTAAGGACCCCCAATCTTGTATCTATAGTGATTCATTTTGTGCAGAGCCTACTAGATAAGGGTTTGTGTCTGTCTTCCTTAAGAATATTCATAATCGCTGCATGCTGCTCAGATTCCATTAAATGTCGCTTGTGGTTATATTTTATTTTTGCTTTTCTCCCAGTTAAATAGCTTTTTCATCATAATTGTCTTCAAACACATTTCCATGCATACATTTCACTCTCATTATTGAGTAAGGATCATTTCTCATCCATCTGAATGTAACAATCACAAATTCAGGATTGTTGCTTTTTTTTGTACAATGACTCAGAGGTGCAATCCACATTTCTAAAGATAAATCCTTAATCCAAAAGAGAAATTCTTGTTTTTAAAAACTGAACCTCTTCCACAAAACCTGTCTCAATTTCTGTAAATGGTACAAGAGTCTTTTTTTTTTAAGCCAGGGGTGTCAAACTGAATCCCAAGGGGATGCAGGTTTTTGTGCTTTTCAATTAGTTAAATCAGCTGCCAATTAAGGCCTTCGAGAACAAGGTGTTATTAACTGATAATTATTTAAATATGTTCGTCAGCCAAAATGGGAACAACATTGAAATTCCATTTACAATTCCAACTACAGTTGGGGCCACACATATACTATTTCTAAAGCCTGTTACCTGTCAATTTGATGTCAGTCTAAAGATGATGACTGACACTGTGCATGCACGCACTGAATATTGGTATTTTTGTGACCACAGGCGAGGAGCGCCCAGTTCACAGCACACGGGGCAGGTGGAAAAAGGGCTGGATTATTGTGACCTCACAGCTTCTTTTCATTTAAAAGCCGTGCTCATTGTGCTCCAGCTTACTGCCAATTTCCTGATAACTGCAATAGAAGATGAGAATATACTCATCAGAAGTTTTTCCAAAGGGAAAACTGATGGTTTTGTGTGGAAAGTGCATAGTAGAGCTATCACTTTTTCTGCTTCTTTCTCCATGCTGGCTCTGTATCCTCACTTTGTGTCATAGGAAAGGCACATTTCTGTTTTTTAAAAGAAAATTATTTATATTGCACCTGACAATTCAACAAATCTAATTGATTACTATTTCCTCATTAAAGATAATGATGAAATTCTGGGCATCTTCCTGTTTGTTGTCATTGTGATGGGTCTTGGAGAAAAGTTACCTGATGTCCAACATCTTCCATAGCAAGATAACCCTGTCAACTATTATCCTTATGAGGTCATATTTAAATATGAACTTTCATGTTTGTTTGTTTTTTTAACATATATCAGTTATGCTTGCATGAGATAAAAATGCAATATTTTACTCAAGGGGGCATGTTACCCCACTTTACCCTTATGTGTAGTCTAACTGTGAATCTGATTGTTTTATCAGATATTATCATTATTTTTTTTAAATTCCAGACTTCTTGATTTGGACTTGAACGTGGACTTTCTGTGATTACTAGTGACCTGTACTGTCTTGGACTTGAGGATAAGTGTAGTGGATTTATGTTCATTTATGCACATAAATACATCATGTACATCTTCTGGATGTAAAGATAAAGTTACAAAGCTTTACAAATGCAGTTGAGTGAGTGGAAACAGATGTGAATGTTTGTGAGAGACACTGAAATCAGCTCAGCTGTCCACACTGTTGTGAAATGCTTCTGCTCTTCACACAATGACCTTTCCCATTTATTTTTCTTTTGAAAAATGTAAGACGTGCAAAAGACCTGAAACATTATACCAGTGACATTTAGCTGCTTCCCCACAGCTAAACTTGGCTCTTGCCCAAAGATGGATCAGTTCCAACTTGAGACCTTTACATATTATTTTCAAGTTGAGTGATATCTATAAACAATAGTCATACATAGCTACAACATATCAACACTATCAACTCTATTTAAAAACTATTCAAAAAATGCACACTAGAGCGCTTCATTCTTATCACCATCCCATAAACATTTAATCCAATATTCCAGTGTTTTTTTGATAAAATGTTTTTATTTTTTTTATTTTGTTTTGGTTTTTTCTTTTTGCTAACTTCATTTGTATTACTTATTCTATTATAAATGTAATTTCAATCAAAAAATAATAATTTAGTGGATTGAGGCATTATGGAATCTAAATAGTTTTTAATTGCTTTTTAATTACAATGTTACACAAAGCAAACCCTAAGCTGGCATTCTGACTGATAATAATGCATACATTTTGGGATTCAATCAGTGGACATTTTGGGATTCAATCAGTGGAATGAAATTTGTAAATGGATTTAATGTGTCTGTATGCCCATTATAGAATGCCAAATGTGATTTGAACCAAAGGAAGAAAATAAGATTCTTGTCTTGCTTAAAGTCCAAATTCATGCTGTAAATGTTTATGATTTACTATGGGCTGAAATGTCACTGGTACACATACAAGAGAAACATAACTGGTTAGAGGATACAAACACATGACCAAATAGAGCAGGCAGTTTTTTGCAGAGCGGACACAAATATCTCTATAAAAGGCAGACTCTGACTCCCCTAGGAACTGACTGGTAATAGCAAAGGTAAGTGGCATTTATTGTAATATTACATGCTATTTATCATTCAGATTTACTAGAACAATAAACAACAAACTATAGTTTTATATTTATAAACATCACAAAAATTATTGATATTATGTGAAGTCAATTTTAATGTTAGGCATCACAACTAAAAACTAAAACCAATATTAACTAAATTCTCTTTCTTTTTCAGTTTCAAAAAACCACCGGTGACCACCTCTCTCTGTTGGCATCAAAGGAGGTAAATATAGATACTTGTGTGTACAAGTTATGATGCCAAAAAAGCAGACAGAACATTTTAGGAAATATTTTGTTTTACACATGAAAACTGGAATAATTGCTCTGTATGAATCCCTTTCCCCCCATTTTCACCTGCCTGACACCTTGCATTCTTTATTTTTTTTTAAATAAAGGCTTCAAATGAAAACTCTTAAGAAACATTGCATGAACTTTTTACTTTTTCATATATATGCGCCACTAACAAATGAATTAGCTGTATTTTAATTGGACTCATTCCATAATACTTGTCCAATGAAAATGTCCAGACACATTCCCGGAGTCACAGATTCGAGCTTTGGGTATGTGGCTCTAGTTATTTTTTTTATATGCTCCACTAATGTGATTATTGTGTTGCTGTGCAACTGTAATATAGGGTTCCTTTTATATTTTGCAACCATTGGCATATTTGGCCATTTCTGTCTTCTACATAGATCAACTCTTCTACAGAGGTCTTATGATCAAATTCTGTCATCTATTTATTCTTATTTAATATTACTGCTCGTTCCTTTATTTCTCCTCAGTAAAGCGCCATCATGAGTACCGATGCGGAGATGGAGGTCTTTGGCCCGGCGGCCATTTACCTCCGGAAGCCTGAGAGGGAGAGAATCGAGGCCCAGAACACACCCTTTGATGCCAAAACAGCCTTCTTTGTGGCTGAGCCCAAGGAGATGTACCTCAAAGGGAAACTCATTAGCAGAGAGGGGGGCAAAGCCACCGTTGAAACTCTGGAAGGGGGGCAAGTAAGTACAGCTAAAGCTCCCTGCCCTATGGAGCTGATGTGTAAATGGTGTGAGAGCGAGCAAAAAATTCCTCCAGTGCATGTACAGTTTGAAAATTGAAGTTGAGCTTGGGGCACAATAAATGTTTTGCCAGTGTGCCTCTATAGTAGAGATTTGGAGAGGTTCAGTCCTATTGGCTGGCATGAATCTTATTTTCTCCCTTTGGTTTGGAAAAAATCAACCTTGTTGTCTCTTAGATTGTTTTAGATAGCTTAGCAAGCTAGCTATGAAAAAAATTACATCAAAAGAATTCTTACTGGCAAGTTTTATATACTGGAGGAAAAAGTCAAAACTTTGCATGTTTGACATGGGTATAGTTTGGTTCTTAAAGTGACAATCTCGAAGATTTCAGTTTCGTTCTCTATGGCGGTGCCAATGGCGAGAAGCGGTAATTGCAGGTGTGTTTTTGGACCTCACTTCCCATAGATCCAACCGGATCCAACCAGTGTCGCCTGCGTGACTAACATTAGGCTAACTCAAGATGTCTTTACACTGCCGAGCTGGGTTAAAATGCCGTAGCAAACCTGGGGTAGAATTAGTGATGATCAATTTCTGCAAACGTTCTTTATCCACCTATTGCCCGGTATGAACATCTTTACACTGCAGAGAAGAATATGCGGGATTCGCTGTGGCTCATGCAATTATGTATCTCGTGCACAATAAGCAGTCTTTTTCGTGAATGATTGTTGTGTGGTATTTTTGAAACTGCCTTGCAAAATGTTACCCCTGGTGTTTCTGGTTTTGCTAGCTAAACTGTTCGAGAATAAAGCTGAGCTGGGTGTTAAATTAGCAATCAGAACGAGAAGAATAAAACAAAAACAAAGGAGATTTCATCAAAAAGGGCATAAAGGCTGAAGGAACATATGAGGAAGCATAATAAAATAATAACAATGGTAATCCATACTGCCGTATTCTTTTATTTTGTTTTCTCCTGCATGACGTCTTCAGAAATCAGACTCTGCTCCACATACCCCGGCTTTATTCCGATCATTATAATATATTGATGAACTCGATGGCAATGTAAATAACGGTAACGTTAAGGCCAGTTCAGATCAATGATTCGCAACGAGGCAAAACGGTTTTAGAATGTTGCAGAGAAAATTGCAGCGGTGTGAACTGGCTAGTAGCAGAGCCGTTGCCTGCCCTCAGGTTTTAAAAGACCGTCCTTGTCAAATCGCCAAGTGCAGTTTTAGAACGTTTACAATCAGACGTCTTGGAATTTTGCAAGTTGCAACCAGTCTCATTGCGAATCATTGATCTGAACTGGCCTTAAGTTAGCTACACTGCAACGTTGCAACAAGGTAGCATTGCGTTCGAGAGACGGTTTGCGAGGTCGGCACCGGTCGGTAGTGTTAGCTAGCGTTTTTTTCTAATTGTTAGCCGACATTAGATTGTGTTAATTACATTAGCTAGCTAGCTAACGCAACGTTACCTGATATGAGAGATGGATACTGTGCACAACGTTGTCTAAACTAATGTTGTCTTTCTTGACATGGTCCGGTAGCTAGCGTTAGCTGTGCAAATAGCTATGTAATTTAGTAAAGTTACATTGTCATTAAATGTAATACGAAATCTACATTAACAAATAATATGATCTCTCATGTTACACAAAAACTTTTTAGGGTTCCATAACTCCCCTAACCCCCCCTTTCTCTGTTATTGTAACGCATGCAGACACCGGAAAAAACAGTATGCCGCTCACACACAAGTGAGTTGAAGAGCGAGCCTGTTGCGTTAGTTCCGCCTACCCTCTCTGGCGGACCAACCACCGATGGGTGATGAAAAACGTGTCACTAGCTGTACGCCGCTTGTGATTTTTTCCCGGGAATGTCGCCACAGACACCAAGTTTTTTAATCATGAATTATGATGATAATAATAGAATAAATTAATAGAAAAATAGGCTCAATCACCATTGTGTTACCCAATGTAGTGATAGATAGTGACTTAAAAGACATTTATTTTAATGAAAATCTTATTACTTTAATTTCTTTAGCGCTGCATTGTCAGCATTCATGACTCTGTGTGTTTGCACATGTGTGTGAGTATGTGTGTGTGTGTGTGCTAACAGTAAATCTCTCTGGATAAGAGTTCCAGTGTATGCTTAAAATATAAAAATAATGTCTGCCCCACAATAATTTCCATGCTTAAATCACCACTGGTAGTCTAAGAGAGCAGCAATATCCTTTGTTGTATGCACAGTGGGACGACCATGATCATTCAGAATGTGGGATTTATCTTCCATGTTCAGGTCCTATGAAGTTTTGTCCTTCCTGAATACAAATCTGTTACTGAAAAGCAGCTTTTAGCCACATAACAGAATTATGGAACTCTCATCCCTCAGCGAAAAACACTATCAACACAAAACTTCTGTTTCACAGAAAATAACAGTCAAAGAGGATGACATCCACCCAATGAATCCTCCCAAGTTTGACAAAATTGAGGACATGGCCATGATGACCCACCTCAACGAGCCCTGTGTGCTGTATAACCTCAAAGAGCGTTATGCAGCATGGATGATCTACGTGAGTTTTCCTCTATATCTCTTCAATTCATTTGAAAATGTGAATAAATGAATGTCTCCAAGCACATAACTGTATCTTCCTTCACTGTTTCAGACCTACTCTGGGCTGTTCTGTGTCACTGTGAATCCCTACAAGTGGCTCCCAGTGTACGATTCTGTTGTTGTGGGAGCATACAGGGGCAAAAAGAGAATTGAGGCCCCACCCCACATCTTCTCCATCTCCGACAATGCCTATCAGTTCATGCTCACAGGTGAGAATATCTTCATGTACAAGTTGTTCAAGTCAGTCCAAAATACTGTATGTATGGTTTTAAGGCAGCACAATTACCAAAGCAATAGACTTTGTCAGAATTCTGTTCCAGCAAAGATTTCATGGAGAACAGTCATTCACATTATCCCCTGTGAGGAATAGTGTTATCCCTGCCTCAAGGTTCTTGGTTGAAGAAATTATACAATCAACACAATACAATTAGAAAGGAATAAAGAAGGAGGCTTAGAAACAAAGCTTGTTATAGAAACACACAATGTGTGTGCTGCAAGACTCATTAATTGAATATGCGAAGGGAGACAGACAGGGAATAGCAAGCATTTATTGGCACCTAAAGCAAACGATTCCACATATACAGAATGATAACAATGAGTCCTGTTGAGGAAGGTCTCAATCTCACCAGCATAAAATTCAGGATACTAGCCATTAGAATTTGAATAGCTTCAATCATTCGTGCTCACCGGAGGCAGACAAGAAGGGACTATTTAAGTTTAAAAAGCAAGAAAGATAGACTGTTTTATTAATATGATTGTCAAAAGTCATATTCTACAAGGTCTTTGAAATATGATAACGTAATATACTATATTTACACTCATTCCTGTTGCAGATCGTGAGAACCAGTCCATCCTGATTACGTATGTAACCCATAAATTTCCATAAACACAGTTAAAAGAAAACATCAACTGAAATATAATTTTTGTAATGCACATTTTCAAGTAGTCAAACTTAATTTTCTTAGGTGCAACCACTTCAATTCCCTCACGTAAACACAATGAAATGGGTTTTTAAATATTAAATAAAATGTTCTCTGTGTTCATCCACAGTGGAGAATCTGGTGCAGGGAAGACTGTGAACACAAAGCGTGTCATTCAGTACTTTGCGACAATTGCAGTGGCTGGACAAAAGAAAGCAGAACCAGGAAAAATTCAGGTCAGAGGGAGTCTCTAAAAATCAGCAAATATCTTGGGAACTTCATCTGCGGTAGCACATTTCTGAAGTGTCTGATGTCTACTGTAGGGATCACTGGAGGATCAAATCATTGCAGCGAACCCCCTGCTGGAGGCTTATGGTAATGCCAAGACTGTGAGGAATGACAACTCCTCCCGTTTTGTAAGTTTGTAGTTTTACTTAAAATTCTAACTTATCTACATTAACGGTGCTAAAATAAGGCAACATTTAATCTCATTTCATTTTGTTAATTGTTTAGGGAAAGTTCATCAGAATCCACTTTGGTACAACAGGAAAACTGGCTTCTGCTGATATTGAGACCTGTAAGTATACCTGATACTCTGTCTCAGTTTATCAAATGATTCTAAAAACTTTGTTGATGAAAATGTATTTTTGTCCATCAGATTTGCTGGAAAAGTCAAGAGTAACATTCCAGCTGTCAGCTGAACGCAGCTACCACATCTTCTACCAGCTTATGACAGGCCACAAGCCTGAACTGCTGGGTATGAAATCACTAGATTCATTCTGTGAATACCATTTGCAATTCTTAGAAAAGTGTATAACTGATTATTGTGTCTTACAGAGGCTCTTCTCATTACCACCAATCCATACGACTACCCTATGATCAGCCAAGGAGAAATCACTGTCAAAAGTATTGATGATGTGGAGGAGTTCATAGCCACAGATGTAAGTGTTTTTCTTCACTAAACAATCATAAAAAGTTATCACTCATTCATCTTGACTTCTCAGCAGCCTGACTAGTCAGCAGATGGTTATAGTCTTCTTGCCATTTTTGCCATTGCCCTTTCTTGAACTTATGCCAAAAGTAAAACTTAAGCCAGTTTCATATTTTACAGAAAATTTAAGAGTAGAAACATTAATACCAGGGAAGCGTAGCGAAAGCTGGTTGCTGTGAATTTAAACTGACGATTAAAGATCGTCACATCACATCACTGATTAACATAACTGATGCTGCATTCTGCAGCAAAAAAATTAAAATGTTTCCTCATCACTAATGAAGATTTGGCACAGAGGAAGAGAGGAATTGGTCTGAATTCAGTAAATATTTTTCCACAATAGTGCCTGTAAAATCTATGAAAATGAAACAGTACATTTCTTTATAAACCCAGCAATTTTTGTGTATGGTAACCAAACTGTGTCAGTAAAAAAAAACCCATGACACTTGCATTGAAGAGTGAAACATAAAGAGCAATGTTGATTGAATCCAATCTCAGAACTCAATTAGAAGGCAATTATGATTACAAAACAGAGTGTGCACAATTTTAATACATAAAATTAATGAATCCCTGATAAATACTGATGAACATTTTTGATTTCATTCTAGACTGCCATTGATATCTTGGGCTTCACTGCTGATGAGAAGATGGGTATCTACAAGCTGACTGGTGCTTGCTTGCATCATGGGAGCATGAAGTTTAAGCAAAAGCAGCGCGAGGAGCAGGCTGAACCTGATGGCACTGAGGGTACCTCTTAATACATCTTTGCTTCTTACTGACACATTTTAAGAACACATTTGTCAGTCAACATCACAAGGGTTCATCGTATTGATACATGAAAGCAAATGCTGTTTTTGAGTCAAATGAACCTTTTTCAGCCAAACTTTGAAAAACATTAATTCCTAAAATAGAAATATATATTTAAAGGAAAGTAAAAGTGATCTGAAACTGAAATATGCATATAAAAAGAATATAAATAAATGCAAGAGTAACAAATAAAAATTGTACTTCCAACAGTGGCAGATAAAATTTCTTACCTCATGGGCCTGAACTCAGCTGACCTGCTGAAAGCCCTGTGTTACCCCAGAGTGAAGGTCGGAAATGAGTTTGTGACCAAGGGACAAACTGTGCCACAGGTAATGTATCTCAATTTCAAATATTATTATATAATACTTTAATATCATAATTACCTATATAATTATATATTTTATTGTATATTAAGTTCAGCAGAATTGTGCTTTTATTCAGGGAAGGCTTAAATGTGTATGACAAATACAAATATTCTGACAAGACATTTATTTATTTCTCTTTATACGAATAGGTCCACAACTCTGTTATGGCTCTGTGCAAATCTGTCTATGAGAAAATGTTCTTATGGATGGTCATCCGAATCAATGAGATGTTGGACACAAAGCAACCAAGAAATTTCTTCATTGGTGTCCTGGATATTGCTGGATTTGAAATCTTTGATGTGAGTGGAGGCACCCTGTGATGTTATCACAAATCCTGGTACATGAAAGATAATTTTAACTATTGGAAGGGGAACCACATTTCATAAAAGTTTGTACCTTCTCAAAATTTCAGTTCAACAGCTTGGAGCAGTTGTGTATCAACTTCACCAATGAGAAACTGCAACAGTTTTTCAACCACCACATGTTCGTGCTGGAACAAGAGGAGTACAAGAAAGAGGGAATTGATTGGGAGTTCATTGATTTTGGTATGGACTTGGCTGCCTGCATTGAGCTTATTGAGAAGGTAAGTGAGATGCCCTTTATTATCAACAGACACAAACATGTCCTTTGGTCCTCCTGACATCTCCTCATGGAAAACATTCTGCCTTCACCAGCCAATGGGCATCTTCTCCATCCTTGAAGAGGAGTGTATGTTCCCCAAGGCTTCAGACACAACCTTCAAAAACAAACTCCATGACCAGCATCTGGGCAAAACCAATGCTTTCCAAAAGCCCAAACCTGCCAAAGGAAAGGCTGAGGCCCACTTTTCCCTGGTGCACTATGCTGGCACTGTTGACTACAACATCAATGGCTGGCTGGACAAGAACAAGGACCCCCTGAACGACTCTGTGGTGCAACTGTACCAGAAGTCCTCAGTCAAACTGCTGGCTCACCTGTATGCATCCCATGCTGGTGCAGATGGTATGGCTATGCTCATTTATATGTCTGTAATTTTTCATGCATAGTCACAATTTAGTAGAAGTTTATCATTATATTGTCAGCTCCTATATATGAAGCAAGGGCAATTTTTTCATTTAAATTGTTGGAACCACTTGGAAAGTCAATTGTCCAGCATTTGTAGTTTTGAAAAGAAAGTGCCTTGCAAAAACAGAGTTTCTATTGAAATTTTGTTTTCAGGCAGATACCTGACAATGCATTTTCATTCAAAATATTATTAAAATCAACTGCTTTGACTCTGATGCCAGTGTGTAATTTCTCATGTAAAAACAGATGCAAAAGGTGGTGGTGGCAAAAAGGCAGGCAAGAAGAAGGGTGGCTCCTTCCAGACTGTGTCTGCTCTGTTCAGGGTAATGTATTAACTTGAATACAAATGAAACAGTGTTGCTATTCAAAATTAGTTGACAGTGGCTGCTGGCTTTTAAGTCATGAATTCAGACCATGCCAGTCCCACTTTGTTTTCCTCCGACTCATGCAAATTGCAGCTAGTGAACAATGGCATGATAAGAAGCAGTGGCTCACATGATACTGTATGGAACAGAGCACTTACTTGTCTGTGCTTTTATAAATAAAAAGCGGCAAGGCGACAATGACTGATGATAAAATATGATTAGCCATTCCAAATTTGTAGAAAAAGGGGGGAAACAGATTTAGGAAAAGAAGATACATTAAATTATTTTCATCATATAAGACTGTGTCCTGATGCTGAAGCCATGTCACAATTTAATAATATAAGACATCAATAATAATATAACTTTAGGTTTAAATACTACTAGCTGACAATTAACAGATATCACCATATTGTTTTTTTCTAAATTCCATTATAATGCCTCCTCACATCTTACAGGAGAACTTGGGCAAGCTGATGACCAACCTGAGGAGCACTCATCCTCACTTCGTGCGTTGCTTGATTCCTAATGAATCAAAGACACCAGGTAAAAAACTGTATTTAAAGACATTCCCATCATTTAAATGTACAAACAACCGGAACTGAATCAGATGAAACACATCAGCTCAACTTGTGAACTAGTTAAAATTCCTGGGGCAGAAAATAAACTGTATTCAGGTACACTATCCAGCATTTACGTTGTTTTTTGTACATCTTATGAAGATTTAAGAATATTTTTAATGTTTTCTTGTTGTCTAGGTCTCATGGAGAACTTCTTGGTTATCCACCAGCTGAGGTGTAATGGTGTGCTGGAAGGTATCAGAATCTGCAGAAAGGGTTTCCCCAGCAGAATCCTTTATGGTGACTTCAAGCAGAGGTAATTTATACATCCCATTAATAAACGTGCATACATACTACAGTGTCACAGGCCCTGTGAGCAGTTTAAATAGTATGTTCAAGTCATGCTGTATGTCGCTTTGGATAAAAGCATCTGTAATGTAATAAATGTAATATAATGTCATGTAATGGGTCACACCTGTACATTTAATTTGGTATGCCACTTCAACAATTCCATGAAACAAAGGGCCAGTAAATACAAACATTCATAATGTTAAAGGTGAACATTTGAAATCAACTCAATGAGTACATCTGAAACGTGAATAAATTCTCATAATCGTAATTATCTGCAATAATCCATGACAGGCTATCAAGCAAGGACGCTTCATAGAAATTTTTACCATCAAAAAATGACTTTTCTTTTAGATACAAAGTATTGAACGCCAGTGTCATCCCTGAGGGACAGTTCATTGATAACAAGAAAGCTTCTGAGAAGCTCCTGGGGTCCATTGATGTGGACCACACTCAGTACAAGTTTGGTCACACCAAGGTAAAAGTCTGCTGCTTCTGATGATGTATAAACGTGTAATGTATTCTGATGGGCTAAAAGTTAACTGGCATGGTGGAAAGAAACATTTTCACTGTTTTGGAGCATAAGTAATTGTGCAAATTTTAATATCCGACCACATTCCCAAGCCATGCCAAAGCTCCTGATATAACTCCTGTTCTTGTTCCACTACATTTTAATTAGTAACTGGAGAATGAAAAGCAGTTTTTCTTTATCAGATGTATTTGTGACATATGTTTGTGACATATGTTCTTTGTAGCAGTGTTATTTTTATAAACCTATTGCATTAACAATATTGCCAAATGCTGGGATAAACAAAGTGCAACCATGTATACAGATTCTAGAATGCGCTCAAGATGGATCAATATTCCCGTCCATGTCAGTTTTTATAAACAGATGTTTGACAGCTCATGTCCACACAGGTGATGCCCAACACTCCTCCCTCCATGACTTCAGCCAATATTGTCTGTGACAAACACCCAGCCTTATTATCCCCTGAATATTTACAATATTTCCTCCAGGTGTTCTTCAAAGCTGGTCTGCTGGGTACCCTGGAGGAGATGCGAGATGAGAAACTGGCAACACTGGTGACCATGACTCAGGCCCTCTGCCGTGGCTACCTCATGAGAAGAGAGTTTGTCAAAATGATGGAAAGGAGGTACATATTACTATGCAGAAAACATGTAAACACAGAGGTATTAATACTGTTCTTAGAAAGAGCAACAAATATTAGGGTGGCTCATCATGTAAGGACATGGATCTAGTGTTTGTGTGTAAAATTACATGACTTTCTGTTAACATTGAAATATAAGAGTATCAGCGCTGAATTAGATATTTTTTGTATGCATAAAATACCATCCAATTACTTTGTCTCAATAGTAATTCCACAATATTTTGCAGAAATACTTCACTGTGATCATGTTTTACACAGAGAGTCCATTTACTCCATCCAATACAACATCCGCTCATTCATGAATGTGAAACACTGGCCATGGATGAAGGTCTACTTCAAGATCAAGCCACTTCTCAAGAGTGCTGAAGCTGAGAAGGAAATGGCCAACATGAAGGAAGAGTTTACCAAGTGTAAAGAGGATCTGGCAAAGGCGTTAGCCAAGAAGAAGGAGCTTGAGGAGAAAATGGTCTCTCTGCTGCAGGAAAAGAATGACCTACAGTTGGCTGTAGCATCTGTAAGTTTGCCTTGAGATCGAAAAAACAGAATAAGAAATTAGTCTACTTAACATGCCTTAACAATATTAAATCAATATTATATTTTCATCTCTTCCTAATGAAATGTTTAATTCAATTTTGTATTCAATCATTCAAGGAATCTGAAAGCCTCTCTGATGCTGAGGAAAGATGTGAGGGCCTCATCAAAGCAAAGATCCAGCTTGAAGCAAAACTCAAAGAGACATCTGAGAGACTAGAGGATGAGGAGGAAATCAACGGTGAGCTCACTGCCAAGAAGAGGAAACTGGAGGATGAATGCTCTGAGCTGAAGAAAGACATTGATGACTTAGAGCTCACCTTGGCCAAAGTGGAGAAGGAGAAACATGCCACAGAAAACAAGGTTTACACTTGATTAATACAGCATGTGTGTGTGTTTCTCCAGGGACATGGCATCTCCCTAACATGGTATGAAATTAATTATTTTAGGTGAAAAACCTGACTGAAGAGATGGCCTCCCAGGATGAGAGCATTGGCAAGTTGTCCAAGGAGAAGAAAGCCCTCCAAGAGGCACATCAGCAGACCCTTGATGATCTCCAAGCAGAGGAGGACAAAGTCAACACTCTGACCAAAGCAAAGACTAAGCTTGAGCAGCAAGTAGATGATGTGAGTAAAATAGCCTCCTGACCAAACAATAAAACCTCTGAAGCAGAAGCGAAAACCAAAACCAAAATATTCTGAATCACCAAGGGGAAAAAACAATACCTATGAATGTCATTTATGTTGCATGAAGTTTTGACAAAAACTAATTTACCTTGTATTCCCTACAATAGTTGGAAGGCTCTCTGGAACAGGAGAAGAAGCTTCGCATGGACCTTGAGAGAGCCAAGAGAAAGCTTGAAGGTGATCTGAAACTGGCACAGGAATCCATAATGGACCTGGAGAATGACAAGCAGCAGTCAGAGGAAAAGATCAAGAAGTAAGAGATTATTCAAATAAATACAATGGTCGCAAATTTAGTAATAAAGAATTCTTATTTATTATGGTGCGTTCTCCACAGGAAGGACTTTGAGATGAGCCAGCTTCTCAGCAAGATTGAGGATGAACAAACTTTGGGTGCTCAGCTTCAGAAAAAGATTAAAGAACTCCAGGTATCTGTCAAGGCCTACAAATTCAAAGGAGTACAACTAAATAAAGTGGCATATATATCCTAAAACTACACTATTGTGAATCACAGGCTCGTATTGAGGAGCTAGAGGAAGAAATCGAGGCTGAGCGTGCTGCTCGGGCCAAGGTTGAGAAGCAGAGGGCTGATCTCTCCAGGGAACTTGAGGAGATCAGCGAGAGGCTAGAAGAAGCAGGTGGGGCAACTGCTGCTCAGATTGAGATGAACAAGAAGCGTGAAGCTGAGTTCCAGAAGCTGCGCCGTGATCTTGAAGAGTCCACCCTGCAGCATGAAGCCACTGCTGCTGCTCTCCGCAAGAAGCAGGCCGACAGTGTGGCAGAGCTGGGCGAACAAATCGACAACCTTCAGCGCGTCAAGCAGAAACTGGAGAAGGAGAAGAGTGAATACAAAATGGAGATTGATGACCTATCCAGTAACATGGAGGCTGTTGCCAAATCAAAGGTACACAGAGTGTTTTTTGCATTACTTTAAAAGCATAATAATCTTGCAATCAGTGAGCCTGAAGAACTTCAAATAAACATTTTGTCCAACAGGGAAACCTTGAGAAAATGTGCCGTACCCTTGAAGATCAACTGAGTGAACTCAAGTCAAAGTATGATGAGAATGCACGACAGCTTAATGATATGAGTGCACAAAAAGCAAGACTTCAAACTGAACATGGTAAATATATAAAATCAATAATTTCAGATTACATTAATTTATGTAATAAATACACTATGTGACCAAAATAATCTGGACACCCTGTGATCTGGGGGGCTGTTTTTCATGGTTTATGCTAGACCTCTTAGATCCAGTGAAGCAAACCTATTTCAATGATATTTTAGACGATTCTGTGCTTGCAACTTTGTGGCAACAGTTTTGGGAAGGTCTTTTCCTGTTTCAGCATGACAATGCCCCTGAGCACACAGCAAGGTCCATATAGAAATGGTTTTGTTGAGATCGGTGTGGAAGAAATTGACTGGCTTGCACAGAGACCTGACCTCAATTCCATCCAATTCCTTTGGGATCAATTGGAAACCTAATTGCGTGCCAGGCCTAATCACCCAATCAGTGTCCGACCTCACTAATGGTCTTCTGGCTGAATGGAAGCAAATTGTGGCAGCAATCCTCCAAAATCTAGTACAAAGCCTTACCAGAAAAGGAGAGGTTGTTATAGCATAGAAGGGTGGACCAACTCCATATTAATGCCCATAATTCTGAATGAGATCATAGATGTCAGGTATCCACATACTTTTGGCTATGTAGTGTATATGATGCAGTGCCACAATACCATGCTTTTCTCAGGTGAATTGGGACGCCAGGTGGAGGAGAAAGAAGCTCTTGTTTCCCAACTGACAAGAGGCAAACAAGCCTACACACAGCAGATTGAGGAGCTCAAGAGACACGTTGAAGAGGAGGGCAAGGTAATAGATTAAAAAAGCAATATAATATCAAAGCATTAAAGAGAACTCGGAAGGTATATTAATAAACTATACTATACTCATGTACTATACTCACTATATTCATACAACAGCTTTCTCTATCACATCCACCATTAATGTTCCATTTACCTTGACTTTAAGGCCAAGAATGCCCTGGCCCACGCTTTGCAGTCAGCCCGCCATGACTGTGACCTGCTGAGGGAGCAGTATGAGGAGGAGCAGGAAGCCAAGGCTGAGCTGCAGCGTGGAATGTCCAAGGCCAACAGTGAGGTGGCTCAGTGGAGATCCAAATATGAAACTGATGCCATCCAGCGTACTGAGGAGCTGGAGGAGGCCAAGTAACTAAATGGTTTTTTACAACTTCATTCTAGAACCACTGCATGCCGCATAATCAGATTTCATGTCTTCCAAAACAAATTAAATCACCACTCTCTATAGGAAAAAGCTTGCACAGCGTCTACAGGAGGCAGAGGAGTCCATTGAGGCTGTGAACTCCAAGTGTGCCTCTTTGGAGAAGACCAAGCAGAGACTGCAGGGTGAAGTGGAGGATCTCATGATTGATGTGGAGAGGGCAAATGCCCAGGCTGCCAACCTTGACAAGAAACAAAGGAACTTTGACAAGGTAAATCTAACATCATCAAAGCTAGGGTCACTACTAACTATGTTGTAGGTCACTATTAGTTTTTAAAATGAAGGCCAGCTGGAAGTGGTATTAATGGCTGAGTTTCATCATGTATCGAGGTTTTGGCAGAAGCGAAGCAGAAGTATGAAGAAAGCCAGGCTGAGCTGGAGGGGGCTCAGAAAGAGGCCCGTTCTCTCAGCACTGAGCTCTTCAAGATGAAGAACTCATATGAAGAAGCTCTGGACCAACTGGAGACATTGAAGAGAGAGAACAAGAACCTGCAGCGTATGTACACTTAATATAGACAAAAACATTTACAAGGTATATTGCTCTCCTGACCTGCCTATCAAAGCAATAAGTCAAAAAGGCAATATGCAGGGAATGGATACAGAATAGGAGTTCTAGCACAATCATATATCCTGGAGAGCAAGTAAGCTATATGAATAGTAATAATGAAATCATTTCCAAATGTATGTCCTTGTAGAGGAGATTTCTGACCTAACCGAACAGATCGGAGAGACTGGAAAGACCGTTCATGAGCTGGAGAAGGCAAAGAAGACTGTGGAGACTGAGAAAGCAGAAATCCAGGCTGCCCTTGAAGAAGCAGAGGTAATCGCACGTATATGAATTGATAATATAATTGATGATATAATCTATATATATATATATACTGATAAGCAATGATATTATTTCACTTTTTGGAATAAACAGTATAACTGATCTATTTTCTACAGGGAACTCTGGAGCATGAAGAGTCCAAGATCCTCCGGGTCCAGCTTGAGCTCAGTCAGGTCAAGGGTGAAATTGAGAGGAAGCTGGCAGAGAAAGATGAGGAGACAGAGCAGATCAAGAGAAACAGCCAGAGGGTGGTCGAGTCCATGCAGTCCACACTTGATGCTGAGGTGAGAAGCAGGAACGATGCTCTGAGAGTCAAGAAGAAGATGGAGGGAGACCTCAATGAGATGGAGATTCAGCTAAGCCATGCCAACCGCCAGGCAGCTGAAGCTCAGAAGCAACTAAGGAATGTCCAAGGACAGCTCAAGGTATGTTTCTAGAATATATGTTGACAGTGCTGGGCCCCAACCTGTTGAGGCATTCATACACAATTAATTTAATCAATCTCTGTGTCAGGATGCCCAACTGCACCTTGATGATGCGATAAGAGGACAGGAGGACATGAAGGAACAGGTTGCCATGGTGGAGCGCAGGAACAACCTGATGCTGGCTGAGATTGAAGAACTGAGGGCTGCCCTGGAGCAGACAGAGAGAGGCCGCAAAGTGGCCGAGCAGGAGCTGGTCGATGCAAGCGAGCGTGTGGGACTGCTGCACTCCCAGGTGAGTCAAAAAGGCAATCATTTCTCATTTTATCAGACATAGTACAAATCTGCAGGGTGGATTAGATCACAACCTAAAATTATTCCATTTTGTTCAGAATACCAGCCTTTTGAACACCAAGAAGAAACTGGAAGCTGATTTTCTTCAGATTCAAAGTGAAGTGGATGACACTGTCCAGGAAGCAAGAAATGCTGAGGAGAAAGCCAAGAAGGCCATCACAGATGTGAGTGATAATTGTTTTTCCTGTATTCATTCATTCACTTCAATTTTCAACTTTATCCAGTGTGATCTAGATAAGCTTTGTTTGAATAAGGTACTACCCTCGGAATTAGTTATTAAGATTATGCAAAATGATTAATTCCAAGACATAGTTTTTGTTTGTGTATTAACACTGCAGGCTGCCATGATGGCAGAAGAGCTGAAGAAGGAGCAGGACACCAGCGCTCATCTGGAGAGGATGAAGAAGAACCTGGAGGTTACAGTCAAGGACCTGCAGCACCGTCTGGATGAGGCTGAGAGTCTGGCCATGAAGGGCGGAAAGAAACAGCTCCAGAAACTGGAAGCAAGGGTAATCCATTGGTTCCATTAAGGGGCATTTTGATAAAAATCCCCCTAGAACATTGTTCCAGGCACATGCAAATGACACATTGGCATAAAGTGATGACACAGATTAAAGTAATGGGAAGCACTAAAACCTGATACTACATGAGGCCTGTACATTTTCAGCTGTATATTTCAGTATTACCTTAAAATGTATTTTACATCCAAGGTACGTGAGCTGGAAGGTGAAGTTGAGGCTGAACAGAAACGTGGAGCCGATTCGGTCAAAGGTGTCCGTAAATATGAGAGGAAAGTCAAGGAGCTCACCTACCAGGTAAGGTTTTATACATCTTTATTAAACATGGTGTACCGGACAAAGACCATGCATGGCACCTCTTCTAAAACATATTTACCCTCTGCAGACTGAAGAGGACAAGAAGAATGTCCACAGACTGCAGGACCTGGTGGACAAGCTGCAGCTGAAAGTAAAGGCCTACAAGAGGCAGTCTGAGGAAGCTGTAAGTACAATATTCACTACAAAATTCACATGGGCAGGGTGTGAATCTGTTAATAATTTAGTTCCACCACATTTAATTAGCATACATTCAGGTGTGCTTTATAACAAATTTCCTGTGGAAAATTAAAATATGATACATATACTATTTTTTGTAAATAATTATACATGAGATCAACGTTTTTTCATTAGTTTGACTTAAAAAAAAAAAGTCATCAGCAGTTACGACATGCAAAATCACATGAGAAGGTTTCCTACTCCTATCTTTGCATAAAGCCACAAAATATGTAGCTATAAAATGAACAGGGATAGGTTAAATAAAAGCCACAAAATATGTAGCTATAAAATGAACAGGGATAGGTTAAATAAATAGAGGTCAATGAATAAAGCAGTGTATCAGAGGTTGAATTAAGCTGTCTTAGGCTATGCTTCTGGCACATCGTCTTGATTATTAGATGAATTAATAATGATAATCAAAGCCTTAAACTGGGTCTCATTAAAGCATTTTTCTAGATCAGCTTTGGAGAAGATGCAGCATAATACGACCAAACAATATTGTTGAAAACTGTCTTTCAGGAAAATGAATGAAAACATTATAAAGCAAGTTAATACCATAAAGAGTGTGTATGTTGATTATAGTCAAACTGAAAGATATCAATCATGAAAAGCACTAGTGTATACATGGTGTGGCAGCTGTGAGTTCAAAGCAAGCTATGGATGGTTGTTGCCATAAAGAGACACATCAGTGATGTTGAAAGGGGAGCATCTGTCTGTGGATGCATAGGCTTCGGACTGCCCGCCTTAACTGAAGCCATTTCTAGCACTATGCATAAATAAATGTTTCTGTCAATATGTCAAGAAACCCATGTTTTATTGTATGAGAAAAGGTATTTTGGTCTTCATTTCATTATGCTGGCCCTTTGCTGATTTTAGATGGCCCCAACATGCATTTGTAAAGAGAGACATGGTGTTCCGATTTTTTATCAGGGCGAAGTATGATTGTTTCTGTTTAATTTTTTCGATAATAAAAATTTCTGCATTGCAAAATGAGGAGCTAAGGAGCTTTAAAATGCAGAATTGAGTTTGCTACCATGTTGGAATGATCAGCCAGTATGTAACTCTGATGTTCATATCTCGGAAGTTCTAAAGTAAATGATAACTGTTGCTTAAGTTTAATATCATAACTGTTGATTATGTCTATGTTATTCACAGGAGGAACAAGCCAACACTCACCTGTCCAGGTTCAGAAAGGTGCAGCATGAGCTGGAGGAAGCTCAGGAGCGTGCCGACATCGCTGAGTCCCAGGTCAACAAGCTGAGAGCCAAGAGCCGTGATGCTGGCAAGGTACTTTCTACTGCAAGCTGTTAATAATATTTTATGCACTTTAAATACTTCTGTTATGTGTCTTTCCTACCATTTTACTGTATGTGGAATTGTTGTGTTTATAAAATAGAAATTAAAATAAGAATGCCTTATTGATTTGAGTAGAGGCAACAAATGTGCACAATGTTTCTTTTCCAAATATGATTATTATTCTAAATGCTTGTTTTTATTTTTTTAAGGGGAATGAAGTCGCAGAATGAGAGATGTAACACAGATGAAACGCAGTAGCAAGCATTCATATAATATGGACTACTTGTGAAATGTTCTCATGTACGCCATCAGTCAATAAAGCCAGTTCAGTCTGTCTTTGTCTGGGGTTCTGGTAGTATTTTTCATAACACAAAATGCATCTAACATAATAGAAAATAATTTCAATAATAATGCAGTTTTAAATAAAATTTCAAGTATGTTCTAATTTATTTCCTTTAATAAACAAATATACAAACATAGATATTAATCAATCACATTACTTCTGTCTTAAGATAAGCACAGTTTTAAAATATTTTATATGATTGTAACTCATTTCAGGCATAGGTATGTCTACTTTTTTAAATTCCCTTCCCCCTGCTACCCACTTACATTAAGCACCTTGTTCCAACTGTGAATACCCAGAGTAGTGTAGTCCTGATACTGCTGAACATTGGACAGTTAGTTGATAATTGGAAACTAAAAGCCAGAATAACGTAGCCCCTGTGGAGTGTTAAATCTCCACCCAGAGTAGCTTCAGAAATAATTAAGGGAAAAACATAAAAAAATAAAAAATAAAAAACACCTAACCTGAGCACTGTACAGTACAGCGAGCAGAGTGCAAAACGTGAGCCGAGGACAAGAACGAGTGTACGGTCAAACATGAAATCCAATCAGCAAACAAAGCAGAGGGGCTCGGCGAGAATTGGAATCAAATACGACGGCGAATGGTCAGAAACACAAAAACACGGGGCAAACAAACTAGAAGGGCTAAGGCAAGAATCGGAGTCAAAGGGAACGAGTCAGTGGTCATAAACGAATAAGCAATCACTAAACATAACACACCAACCACAAGTTCAAAAAGCTAGTCTCCCATGGTAGGTTGCAAACTGCAGCAGTAACCAGAGATGGAAACGGCCAATCAGATGACAACCGGAAAGAAAAAACACGCAGCAGTGACAAATTTAAACACAAACTTATGACTGGGGTCATAACAACACGTGGAATCAGTCCTGAACACATGGTCTAGAAACAAACCATCACAGCAAAGAGAGCCACAGCAGTATAACTACAAACTGCAAAAATGGTGACACAGGTTTTCAAGGACAAAGCTGACTAAGTTGGCTACCACACCAATACCCATCTGGATTCACACCATTTCTGGACCATAGAGCTCCTAAGAAATTTCCAGGTGTGTTCTTGGTGGAATTACCTCCATGCACCTTAAACTCAACAGACTGAGAAATTTTTGCTTTGCCTTCACTTGGATTGTTCCCCAAGAGACTCCTCACCTGGCTAATTCAGGATTCCTGGGCTTCCCCCTGAGTCCAACAAGTAAATAATCAAAAACTTTAATTATCCTTGGGCTGGTATCATTAAAAAACAGTGTATGATAATTTGAACATTTGGACAATCATTATTTATCTTTCATTAGAATGGAATATAAATTGAGCTGTCTGGCTAGCCCCAGCCAGCTAGCTAGACAGCAGAACAGTTGTACTGTAGATAGCTAACTTGCCCGAACAATACAAAAATTCTGTGGCACTCGACTAACATAAGCAATTATGGCTGGCTGCAACTTCTGACTGATTGAAATCCTACAGTCAAGAACTGTGCACTGTCAGCCATTCTGTGTTATGGTACTAGTAGCCAGCTGCTGTTTCAAGGATATAGACAAGTGACTTCCAAAATAAACATAAACATGGTCGGTGACTCACAAATTCGATTGTAGTCTAACAGATGCATTCTAAACCCGTAAATGACTTCCCTATGGTACCTAGCTATCCCTAACCAACATTACCCGGATCTCAAACAAAATGCATTGTTGTGAAAAGCAATTGCAGACAGGAACAGCTAGCTACAGTAATATAATCCACTTGATTTATCTACTTGCTTTGTCTTGAATGCCTGTGTGTTGCAAGAGAGAAAGCAAAAGTCAGAAGAATTCAACGTTCAAATTCTATGCAAGCCCACAACGCTGTCATTGAGATGAATGCCCTGCCATACATGAAATTTATTAGCTCAAAGCCCCCTCTAGCACTCAGTGCCTTCAGTAGATTCTTCTGAAGCTAACAGACCCATTTGTGTTGGCTACCCCTGTAGCTGTGTCTGTATTTGCGATGCAGCGTGGCCTGTTTCATAGGTTTTGACACTTTGATACTATTGAGACTTGATGGTACACTTGTGCCCTTTAAATACTGCCATTGTCCATGTTTCTGGCATCTGTTGCCACAAAGTTATAAGGCTTTATTTAAGAGCAGCTGCAAACCAAGAAAATTGCCATTTTATATAAATTGGATCTAAAGGGTTAAAGCTGACAGCCTGCACCCCATATTCATTGTTTTAATACAAAAATTGTATTACTGTCCAAGTACTTTTATATTTAACTGTATATACAGTACCAGTGTAGGAGAACAAGCTTGGTTCTTGGGAAAAATGTTGAGACACATTTCTTGCATTTTTTGGTGCCATAAACTAAATTTTTCAATAATAAATAATTCAACAAATTGTCATAAGCAATAACTCAATTTTTTTTGCACTTTTGCCAGTTGTTTTCAATCACCTGGTGTGAATATTATCAGATTTTTATCAGAAAAAAAGTGTCAAATATATTTTTTATTATTTTAAATTATTATTTTTTACACATTAACATACTGGAATTTTGTCAAAGTGACACTGCATTTATCTCATTATGCAAAATTCCTTTTCATAAAACTCACTTACTTTTTCAGAGCACTAGTAGTCCAGTTGTTTCCCTCCTTTCCAGAGGTACGAACCTCAGGTCCACTACATTTCAAAATGAAACTTTCAGAACGTACTCTACAATAAAGTTCAGAGCAATCACTGACAAATGGCACAGAGTGGTGTAAGTAGCTATATTTGTATTTACTCCACATAAGAATATACTTTTAAGGATAAGATATCAAGTAACACATTTTATTGAACATGTGTAACCTCTTCAGAATTTCCCTGGCATACCCACTTTAGACTATGTCATATCACCTTTCCCATAGTAAAGCCCTGTCCTATTATATCATAAATCTTGTATTCAAATTGCTCATTTGATCCCCCATTGACTAAATACTTGAGAAAGCTACTTGGAGGAAGGTCATGCTGAAAAATTAGCCCAGAACTAAATTTCTCAAAACACATCAGTAGGAGTTGCACGACTGAATCTCATGTGGATACATTTCATGATTATGTGCATAGCAATGATAATGTAGTGGATATTCTTTGCATATATTTTTATCACATCGTTCAGACTCATACATACAGTTCACAGAAGAGGAAGCTGTTGGTGAAATTCAAGATTCAGAGCTGGCAAGCAGCCTTACAAATGTCATTTAGCCTACAGGTGTGCATATCTGCACTTGATTGTGGCTCCTCTCCTGGCAGTTCTGATTAATTTGGGTCCAGACAACATTGTGAGTTAGACGTCTTCAACAATTTGAAGGAAATTTGAAGGAAATAAACAAAAACATTAAAATAAATATTCCTTTTTCGTATCCAAGTCCAGAGAGGTGTAGCCAGAGACAGAAGGGGCAAAGATGCTTACCTGCTCCAGTCCATTTTTGGGACATGGTGCGGCACCCATGGGGTGTGTCCAGCAGGTCCTAAGGAGGGAAAGGTGAGTTCGATCTCTAGGAGGTTGTCTCAGCACTCCCTGTGAAGAGGAAATTGGTGGCAAAATCTCAGGCTTAGAACACGCAAGCAGCATTCAGAGATTTATTTCGCCTACAAGTGTGGTTGGTTGCAACTTCAACCTGGGCAGGTTGTGTGCACATTGCAACTCACATAAGTGGGATGTGTGTGTGTGTGTGTGTGTGTGGGTGGGGGGGGATGTAGTACCAAGACATGCCATTTTTAAATTTTGATAGTATTTCAAGTTTGTAATATTTTTTAAAATCAAAGAAATGCATTACATCATTATAATTCCAAACTGTTTGAAAAATAGGTCGGAGCTGAATAGAAAGTAAATAATGTGAATTGTTTATACAATACAGGATAATTTGGCACATGCTGTATCAGCATATAAAGGACATTGGGACTTACTCCATTTTACGAACAGCAATTATAATTACATGAGTCAATCTAGCATGGAATCATCTTTGATAACTGTACACACCTGCTTTGCTATAAAGGGGAGATGAATCATGCCAAAACAGGATCACACTGATTACATAGACACAAAGCAAGGAGAGGCTGAGGTGTACTGATGAAGACTCTAATGCAGGCTCGGGGGCGTGGGGGGGTCATTCGCTCGCCCTTTAACCTCTGCCAGAGAGTTAGCCTGGATATCACTCAAACTGTGAGACCCTCTCCACTGGCACTCATTTGGATGAAGTAAGTACTTATCAAAAAAACATATTAACAATCCTGAATACATAACAATTTGACATGTCAGTTAATTTTATAGGACTTGGACCCGAGGAGCTCCCAGGAGTGGTGCAATTCAGCTGATAGGGCGACTGGAGGGAGGACATTTGGAAACGCTGTAGAAACATTAATTACTGATTATCTAAATATTACCATTGTGAAACCTACTTGGAAATGACATAAAACGTCTTTGCAAATGCATAGAAATCTTTTGTAATACTGCTCACCCTTGCATGGCCAGGAAATCTGATGAACACACTAATATGCCTTTTGAATGCAAGGTACACTTTGCATACTGTGGCCGATTCAAAGCCCTGACCCTTGCCTACACTGCCGCCAACAGGACAGCCCCCATCTACTTGCAGGACATGACTCAATTCTATGTGCCTGCTCGACCACTCCGCTCTGCAGCAGCAGGGCGTCTTGTAACCCCTCCCACCCGCCCAAAGGGATCACAGAGCTTCTCCACCCTAGCTCCCCAGTGGTGGAACGAACTCCCCGTCCCTCTCCGAACCTCCCCCTCACTATCCATCTTCCGCCGTGGCCTGAAGACTCATCTCTTCAGACTATACCTAGAATAACCACCACCATGCTGTGTATATATTTAAAAAAAAAAAAAAAAAAAAAAAATACCCTTTTTTCCTTGTCACTTGTTACATGTTGCCCCATCCCTGCACTTCTTGGTAAATTGTATTTGTCCTAATACTCTAGCTTAATGTTCTGCCTAGTTTGGCTTTGCAGATGTTAGACCAGGATAGTGTTCATTGTTCTCAGCTAGAAATAGCTGTACAAAATAAGTAATTGTACCTTACTGAACCCGTGTTCAGCAGTTGTCTACGATCATGAAAATGCACTTCTTGTACGTCGCTTTGGATAAAAGCGTCTGCCAAATGAATGTAATGTAATGTAATGCTTTGATGATGTCTGTCATTTTATTTCTTCTTAGTTTCTTTTGTCTCTGCCCTGTTTTAATGTTCTCACTTTTACTACTTTATTTATTGCTTAATTGAGTATCCCATTTTTGGGTTGCTTTTATTTTTGTTTGTTTTAATTCTTGTCCTCAAATGTGAAACACCTTGCAATTGTGTGAAAGGTATTATACAATTAAAGTTTATTATTATTATATTATTTAAGCATTGCAACACTACATGCAAGGAAGCACACTGTTAGTGTCAGTGTCACTGTTAGGGCTCACTCTGCTCCAAGTTGACAATGTGCCCTCCTGTTAATTACTGGTGGTAAAGAATTCCCTCACAACTAAATTGGTAGCTCTCATAAAGATAATTATCTAAGTGCCTTAAAGGATTATGTCAGCCTCTAAAAACACGCACCCTTCTAAAAGCTCTTCTTACAATGATGGCCCCTTCATCGACAAGAACTGTTTACAAGCGATCCATTCATTTCTGCTGTTGGTGGGTGAGTGTGTAATTTCACTTGGTGGCTTACATACTATGTTCATGTTATCCAGCTAACTTCAGCTTAAAGCTGAGTGTTTGCAGATTTCAGCTTAAGACACTGTAGCCCTAGTATCAAGTCTAGCTAAATTATGAACTCGCTTTGCGAAAGCAAAAATCCTGGGTTTATCCCAAATTGTCAACAAAGTAATCGGGTTAATGCAGTTAGCCATGTATATGAAACTGGGCCCTCGTCAAGTCAATGAATTCCCCTTCTTTCCATTGGGGAGTCTCTCTCACCACTGCCTGGGTGTTTTTTCTTTGCACTAGGGTAGTGATCTTTATTTCTGGTCCTGGCGGGCTGCAGGGTCTGCTGGTTTTTTGTTGTTATTCGGCACCTGATTGATCAATTAAAGCAGTCGATCACACAGTTAACTCTAACTTTCTTTCTTGGGGATGAATTGGGTGCTGATATTAGGGAGAAAACAATAACCAGCAGACTCTGTGGCATGCCAGGACCAGGAATAAAGATCACTGCACTAGGGAGTTTTTCCCCACTTTAAAAATTTATCATAAACATTTATGTATAAATACAACTGAATTGAATTTTACGCAATTCATCGAAATGCTGAAGAATAAGCCAATTTGCTATTGGCTATTAAAATTATCTCAGGAAATGTAATTCATTTAATGCAAAGTAGTACATTAATATCTGGCACAATGATGTTAAAACTACCATTGATCTAATGTTAATGTTTCTGCACGTGGACACTGTGGATAATCACATTCTGCCAACATTCAGTTTTCTTTACCATGGTGACTTATCTGTATTGTGTGGGTTGTTTCTAATTTTTGAGACCTGGTTCAGTAGAATAAATCAACCTCTAAAACACATATTTTATCATTTCAGCACAACATGGCTCATTTTGGCTTTGTGTGTGACAGAACTCATACAAAATATGTGCACGGTCCTATGCTGTTAACATCAAGTTCACAGAATGACCCCTCCAAACAGTTTTTTTCCTGAATAAATATGCAAGACATTCACATGTCCTGCAACATTATACCAGTGACATTTTACTGCTTCTCCACAACTAAACTAGGCTCTTTTATTGTCAGTGAACATAAAAAAGATGGATTAGACGCAGCTTGGAACCATAAAATAGTGAGGCTATGAGTGTCATTCCAAATCAACTGTACTTCTATACAATAATCATTTAAATGTATACAACAATATTTTGCAATACAAAACAAACCTCCTGCCCCCCACACCCACTCCCCACCGACCCTTCAAAATATTGAAAAACCTCTGTACTCCGCCATCATTCCTTAGCATATTTCTAACATTAAATAAAATGTTGCAACATAGTACCAGTGATTTTCACATTTCTTTTCTTGTTCTTCAGTAGCATATGGTTGCTAGTCTAGAATTAATGCCCATTCAATAATTAATCAATTCTTCAAAGTAAGAATGAAATAGGTTTTTTTCACAAAGCATTACAACAAATCAAAATGTGGTTAAAATGTCACTGTCAGTTTTACAGGAGAAACTAACTGGTTAGAGGGTACAAATACATGACCAAATAGAGAAGAGGGTTTTTGCAGAGTGGACACAAACATCCCTATAAAAGAGGCTTCCCCTAACTCTCCCTGGGACTGACCAGCACCCAGCAAAGGTAAGTGAGATGGAACAGCTTTCAGATTTGCAAAAAGAAGAATAAATGTATGCAGTTTGGTACATTTCTGTACAATATTGAACTTTATTTTTGTTTCAGAAAGTTCTGCCAAATGCAGATTTTTAAGCATTATATATGAAATCAGGAATGTAATTTCTGTCAGCAAACTCTTTTGTAGCAAAATTAATTTCTGTTCCTTTTTTAGTATCCAAGTATCCACCATCTTTCTCTCCTGGCATCAAAGGAGGTAGGCTAAGTATAATTTGTTGTATAGTGTATAGTCATGATGTCATAAAGGCAAATAGCACTCTTGAGGAATTAACTTTTTTAGAAACCTTCAAACTGGTTTAAGTGTTAATTGTTTACTGTACACAAAGCATCTACAGAGCAAAGGAAACTGAGGAAAAATCTGGTCTACTCTTTACAAAATATTCTCCAAGATTTAAAGAAAATACAATGGTTAATATAGTTTGATACAGTAGTTACAGTAGTTTGTACAGGACAGTTTGTCAGTTTTTTATTTTCTGCATGTTTTAAATAAGATGTTTTGGTTCAAACAAATGCTTGCCTTGAGAAAAGAAAAAAAAACACATACTAATGATGCATTAAACATCCTATGAAACAAGATAGTATGACCCTGTCTAATTCCAGTCATCCCACTGTCCAATTTTTATAAATATTTATAGCTGAAGGTAGAGACATTTCAAACACACACCTTAGCTTATACACATTTTAAAATGTAATACATTACAGAGGACACAAAAAGCAACTCAGTATTTTAATGGAAATGGTCTACCAATGATGTAATTGCATATTTCAGATTATTGATATTTCCTTTATTTCTCCTCAGTAAAGCGCCATCATGAGTACCGATGCGGAGATGGAGGTCTTTGGCCCGGCGGCCATTTACCTCCGGAAGCCTGAGAGGGAGAGAATCGAGGCCCAGAACACACCCTTTGATGCCAAAACAGCCTTCTTTGTGGCTGAGCCCAAGGAGATGTACCTCAAAGGGAAACTCATTAGCAGAGAGGGGGGCAAAGCTACCGTTCAAACTCTGGAAGGGGGGCAAGTAAGCACACCTAACAGTACTAATTATTATTAGCTGTATTATAATAATAATTGTTCACTTTTTTGAAGTTGAAGTGGGAAAGTGGGCATCATGCCCCAGAGGATAGCAAGCTAACACAATTACATTACAAGAATGAGTCATGTGGACTGTTTGTTGGCGATGAGTTTTAGCAATTTACCATTGGAGGAAAAATTTAAAATTAAATTTTGTACACTTGACAAGAATATAGTTCATTTATTTTTTATTTTTTGTGCTGCCTTGCCAGTGTCACTGACTGTGTCTTTATGTGCATTTGTATGTTTGCTTCTTTTAAGTTGCTCTGGATAAGAAAAAATATTGTGTGCCCCACTATAATTTTCATGCTAAAATCATCACTGGTAGACTCCGACAGCTACAACTGTATCCTGGTCATATCTACAGTGGGATGACCATGATGAGTCGGAATGTAGGATTTATCGTCCATGTTCAGGTCCTTTGAAGAGTTGTCCTTCCTGAGTACAAACCTTCTGTTACTCAAAAATAGCTTATAGCCACATAACACAATTCTGGAACTCTCATCCCTCAGGTAAAAACACAACCAATCCTCCACCTTCATTTTCTGTTTCACAGAAATTAACAGTGAAGGAGGATGACATCCATCCAATGAATCCTCCCAAGTTTGACAAAATTGAGGACATGGCCATGATGACCCACCTCAACGAGCCCTGTGTGCTGTATAACCTCAAAGAGCGTTATGCAGCATGGATGATCTACGTGAGTTTTCCTCTATATCTCTTCAATTCATTTGAAAATGTGAATAAATGAATGTCTCCAAGCACATAACTGTATCTTCCTTCACTGTTTCAGACCTACTCTGGGCTGTTCTGTGTCACTGTGAATCCCTACAAGTGGCTCCCAGTGTACGATTCTGTTGTTGTGGGAGCATACAGGGGCAAAAAGAGAATTGAGGCCCCACCCCACATCTTCTCCATCTCCGACAATGCCTATCAGTTCATGCTCACAGGTGAGAATATCTTCATGTACAAGTTGATCAAGTCAGTCCAAAATACTGTATGTATGGTTTTAAGGCAGCACAATTACCAAAGCAATAGACTTTGTCAGAATTCTGTTCCAGCAAAGATTTCATGGAGAACAGTCATTCACATTATCCCCTGTGAGGAATAGTGTTATCCCTGCCTCAGGGTTCTTGGTTGAAGAAATTATACAATCAACACAATACAATTAGAAAGGAATAAAGAAGGAGGCTTAGAAACAAAGCTTGTTATAGAAACACACAATGTGTGTGCTGCAAGACTCATTAATTGAATATGCGAAGGGAGACAGACAGGGAATAGCAAGCATTTATTGGCACCTAAAGCAAACAATTCCACATATACAGAATGATAACAATGAGTCCTGTTGAGGAAGGTCTCAATCTCACCAGCATAAAATTCAGGATACTAGCCATTAGAATTTGAATAGCTTCAATCATTCGTGCTCACCGGAGGCAGACAAGAAGGGACTATTTAAGTTTAAAAAGCAAGAAAGATAGACTGTTTTATTAATATGATTGTCAAAAGTCATATTCTACAAGGTCTTTGAAATATGATAACGTAATATACTATATTTACACTCATTCCTGTTGCAGATCGTGAGAACCAGTCCATCCTGATTACGTATGTAACCCATAAATTTCCATAAACACAGTTAAAAGAAAACATCAACTGAAATATAATTTTTGTAATGCACATTTTCAAGTAGTCAAACTTAATTTTCTTAGGTGCAACCACTTCAATTCCCTCACGTAAACACAATGAAATGGGTTTTTAAATATTAAATAAAATGTTCTCTGTGTTCATCCACAGTGGAGAATCTGGTGCAGGGAAGACTGTGAACACAAAGCGTGTCATTCAGTACTTTGCAACAATTGCAGTGGCTGGACAAAAGAAAGCAGAACCAGGAAAAATTCAGGTCAGAGGGAGTCTCTAAAAATCAGCAAATATCTTGGGAACTTCATCTGCGGTAGCACATTTCTGAAGTGTCTGATGTCTACTGTAGGGATCACTGGAGGATCAAATCATTGCAGCGAACCCCCTGCTGGAGGCTTATGGTAATGCCAAGACTGTGAGGAATGACAACTCCTCCCGTTTTGTAAGTTTTAAAATATATAAAATTGATAATTACATACTTATCAGTTTAAAGAGACCATCTCTCAAATTAAGCAATATTTCAACTCCTTCCTTTCATTAAATATTTAGGGAAAATTCATCAGAATTCATTTTGGAACATCAGGAAAACTGGCTTCTGCTGATATCGAAACCTGTAAGTCTCTGCACCTGGTACAGTGTTCATAATTCAGCCAGCGATTATGAAATTAGCGATTATTTGTGAAGGTACAATTTTCTTCCCTCAGATTTGCTGGAAAAGTCAAGAGTAACATTCCAGCTGTCAGCAGAACGCAGCTACCACATCTTCTACCAGCTCATGACAGGCCACAAGCCCGAACTGATAGGTATGGAATCACTAGATTCATTCTGTGAATACCATTTGAAGTTTTCAGAAAAGTCTGTATAACTGATTATTGTTTCTTACAGAGGCTCTTCTCATTACCACCAATCCATATGACTACCATATGGTCAGCCAAGGAGAAATCACTGTCAAAAGTATCAATGATGTGGAGGAGTTCATAGCCACAGATGTAAGTTGGATAAGGAGACCCATTTAATTGTCTTTCAGGAAATCACAAGCTACTAAACAATAAAACTTCTGACATTAATAGAAACCACAGAAGAAGCCTTGAGATTCTACAGAAGGTTACTGAGAACACTGATCGCCTATATATGTTATAGATGAATTTACTAATCTCTACATTAAAAAGCAAAAATGTTTATACTTCAGATATAAGTATATAATGGACACTGCAGTATTTCACCTATAAAACATAGCTGGGTATCTTATATTAGTTCATAAAACACTGTTTTTATTCACAGACAGCCATTGATATCTTGGGCTTCACTGCTGATGAGAAGATGGGCATCTACAAGCTGACTGGTGCTTGTATGCATCATGGGAACATGAAGTTTAAGCAAAAGCAGCGCGAGGAGCAGGCTGAGCCTGATGGCACTGAGGGTACCTCTTAATACATCTTTGCTTCTTACTGACACATTTTAAGAACACATTTGTCAATCAACATCACAAGGGTTCATCGTATTGATACATGAAAGCAAATGCTGTTTTTGAGTCAAATGAACCTTTTTCAGCCAAACTTTGAAAAACATTAATTCCTAAAACAGAAATATATATCTAAAGGAAAGTAAAACATTTTTTTTGCAAAAATGGTTTTGAACTGAATTATGCATATGAAAACAATATAAATAAATTCAAGAGTAACAAATACAAATTGTACTTTCAACAGTGGCAGACAAAATTGCTTATCTCATGGGCCTGAACTCAGCTGACCTGCTGAAAGCTCTGTGTTACCCCAGAGTGAAGGTCGGAAATGAGTTTGTGACCAAGGGACAAACTGTGCCACAGGTAATGTACCTCAATGTAAAATATTGTTGCTCTAAATTAATACACTGTCCTATCATAAATTATTGCAATACCGTGATCTGTCAAACTCTGCAAAAGTAGTTAAAATACTTTCATATTTTGTATAATACATTTATATATGATTTAAATTGCATGTACAAGTTACATTAAGTAAAATGTTATGATTCAGGAAATATTAAGGTAATAATAGTACATAAAAATACTCATAATAAGCACTTATTTTTGTTGTCTTTGTACTATTAGGTCAACAATTCCGTTATGGCACTGTGCAAATCTGTCTATGAGAAAATGTTCTTATGGATGGTCATTCGCATCAATGAGATGTTGGACACAAAGCAGCCAAGACAGTTCTTCATTGGTGTCCTGGATATTGCTGGATTTGAAATCTTTGATGTGAGTGGGAGCTTCCAATACAGTTTACTGGAATCTGGCTATTAAAAAATGTTTGAGTACCTCAAATAATTGAGTACCTATTATGAGATTTTATTTTTATTTTTATTTCAGTTTAACAGCTTGGAGCAGTTGTGTATCAATTTCACCAATGAGAAACTGCAACAGTTTTTCAACCACCACATGTTCGTGCTGGAACAAGAAGAATACACAAAAGAGGGAATTGAATGGGAGTTCATTGATTTTGGTATGGACTTGGCTGCCTGCATTGAGCTTATTGAGAAGGTAAGTGAGATGCCCTTTATTATCAACAGAGAGAAACATGCCCTGTTGTCCTCCTGACGTGTCCTCATGGAAATCATTCTGCCTTCACCAGCCAATGGGCATCTTCTCCATCCTTGAAGAGGAGTGTATGTTCCCCAAGGCTTCAGACACAACCTTCAAAAACAAGCTCTATGACCAACATATGGGTAAAACCGCTGCTTTCCAAAAACCCAAACCTGCCAAAGGCAAGGCTGAGGCCCACTTCGCCCTGGTGCACTACGCTGGCACTGTCGACTACAACATCGCTGGCTGGCTGGACAAGAACAAGGACCCCCTGAACGACTCTGTGGTGCAGCTGTACCAGAAGTCTTCAATGAAGCTGCTGGCTCACCTGTATGCATCCCATTCTTCTTCTGAAGGTAGAGATGAAATCATCAATTTTATACAAAGTGTTTCCATTGGACACATTTACTGTTGGAAGCACTTAAAATACCCAACCTATTGCAAATCATTTATACATTTCTACTGCTTTACAAATGAAATCATATTGCAAACATAACATTCATTGCATGCATTTTCATGTAACAAACTATGAAAATATATGCAGTGACATTAAAATTACATAATCTGAGAGTGTGTAATTTCTCGTGTAAAAACAGATGCAAAAGGTGGCGGTGGAAAAAAGGCAGGCAAGAAGAAGGGTGGCTCCTTTCAGACTGTGTCTGCTCTGTTCAGGGTAATGTATTATAACTTAGTTTGAAAAGTACACTCAACTTTATCTTGAACCTAGTGGTATGAGCTGATGCTCAGAGTTGTACAACATTTTCTCCCCAGTTTGGAATGGCCAAACGTAAACAGCTGTGTGCATGCTGCAACTGCTGCAGCCAATGAGAGAGAGAATAGACAAGCACACACTCTCTTCTGAAGTACATAATGTTGCCAGCCACTTCATAATGCAGCCCACAAGAAAACTTGCATGAGTCAGAGAAAGACACTGAATTTCCAGCATTTAGCAGGCAGACCACGGGTGTCCAACTGACCAATGAGGTTCACTCAAGAGTGATGAGATGCAGATCCAAGCTGGCTGAACCGGGCAATGCTACAGCCAATTAAGCATCACTCTGTGGGGATTCCAGCCACAGGTGGCCCTGGCACAGACAGGATTTGATCCTAGACCATGGGGCTCAACCATGGACCAGAACAGTGCCAAAACAGCACGAGTCACCCAGAAGCCCCTCAGTGTTGAATATTCTAATGAGAAATAAAAGGCACCACTCACATTTACCAATTAAATGTTTTAGTGCATTGCCAACTGACAATACCAGCTTTTCGTATAATGCATGAGTTGTGCAACTATTCAAGTTTAGTTGGCAGGAATCAAATTACATAGACAAACATTTGAATTAACCTGGGAGATAAATGTGTGTATTAACAAACTTGATCAGTCCTACTGTTTCCTTTCAGTTATAATATTATCCTCAAATTCTACAGGAGAACTTGGGGAAGCTGATGACCAATTTGAGGAGCACTCATCCTCACTTTGTGCGTTGCTTGATTCCTAATGAATCAAAGACACCAGGTATGAATTGTACTTGTGGTTATTGTTGACATCTGGGAACATAAAAAACCCATGCCACATTAACCACCTGTGTATTATTGATATATGGCCTTATGGTCCTTTAATAATTCTGGTAAAACCATGTGACCTAAATAAAACATGGATGTGTAACACATGCTTGCATTTTTTAGGCCTCATGGAGAACTTCTTAGTTATCCACCAACTGAGGTGTAATGGTGTTCTGGAAGGTATCAGAATTTGCAGAAAAGGTTTCCCCAGCAGAATCATCTATGGCGACTTTAAGCAGAGGTAATTTAGATAAATAAATAAATAAATAAATAAATAATCTTAATTTTAAAAGATTATCATATTTGAAAATGAGAGCTGTAATTCTGAATAATGAGTTAGATCCTTAAGGTATTTACTGTACCTCAACTCTTCAAAAAATACACTTTTACAATCAACAGTACAGCTCTAAAACTAAATTTAATTGATAACCATGTCCAGTTGTAAAATATAACACTCACTATTAATGACTGAACATTGATATTCCACCATTGTCATCATAACGTTCAGATACAAAGTATTGAATGCCAGTGTCATCCCAGAGGGACAGTTCATTGATAACAAGAAAGCTTCTGAGAAGCTCCTGGGGTCCATTGATGTGGACCACACTCAGTACAAGTTTGGCCACACCAAGGTAAGAGACTTCACACACAGTAAAATGCCCAGTGTTAATTAAACTCTAAACGAGTACACTAAGAGTCCAGTAGTGTAAGTGTAACAGAGTCCAGTAGTGTAAGCGTACACTGAACATGATACTGTGAAGACACCAATAATGATAATGTGGTTCTTAAACCTAAAATGTAATTTACTATAACAGCAAAACAAGAAAACTAGAGCCTGAAACTGGAAATTGTAAATGTCTAACTTGGTTCTTCAGGTGTTCTTCAAAGCTGGTCTGCTGGGTACCCTGGAGGAGATGCGAGATGAGAAACTGGCAACACTGGTGACCATGACTCAGGCCCTCTGCCGCGGCTACCTCATGAGAAGAGAGTTTGTCAAAATGATGGAAAGGAGGTATATGTTACTATGCAGAAAACAAGAAACTTTTAATCCTGCCCATAGAAAGAACAAACGTTTCACCCTAGTTTATCATGTAAAGACACTGTTCTAATGTTTGTGTGTACTATTACATTACATTACATTACAGGCATTTGGCAGACGCTCTTATCCAGAGCGACGTACAACAAAGACTATTACATGACTTTATGTTAACACTTAAATATAACAGTATCTGCATTAAATGTGCTATTTTTATTTGCATAAAATATCAACCAATTTATTTGTCAAGACATGCATGATTCAGAAATATTTTGCAGAAAATCTTTTTCACTATGATCATGTTTTACACAGAGAGTCCATTTACTCCATCCAATACAACATCCGCTCATTCATGAATGTGCAACACTGGCCATGGATGAAGCTCTACTTCAAGATCAAGCCACTTCTCAAGAGTGCTGAAGCTGAGAAGGAAATGGCCAACATGAAGGAAGAGTTTGCCAAGTGCAAAGAGGATCTGGCAAAGGCTTTAGCCAAGAAGAAGGAGCTTGAGGAGAAAATGGTCTCTCTGCTGCAGGAAAAGAATGACCTACAGTTGGCTGTAGCATCTGTAAGTTCAGCTTATGATTGACATATTATAATTACCGTGTTATCACAAGTGAAAGTCAAATTTCTTCCTGCTTAAACATTTGTTTCAATTTTGCCTTATGCAAGGAAACTGAAAGCCTCGCTGATGCTGAGGAACGATGTGAGGGACTCATCAAGGCAAAGATCCAACTTGAAGCAAAACTCAAAGAGACATCTGAGAGGCTGGAGGATGAAGAGGAAATCAATGCTGAGCTCACTGCCAAGAAGAGGAAACTGGAGGATGAATGCTCTGAGCTGAAGAAAGACATTGATGACTTGGAGCTCACCTTGGCCAAAGTGGAGAAAGAGAAACATGCCACAGAAAACAAGGTTTACACTTGATTAATACTGTGTGTGTGTGTGTGTGTGTGTGTGTATGTGTGTGTGTGTTTCTCCAGCGTCATGGCATCTCCCTAACATGGTGTGAAATTAATACTTTCAGGTGAAAAACCTGACTGAAGAGATGGTCGCTCAGGATGAGAGCATTGCCAAGTTGTCCAAGGAAAAGAAAGCCCTCCAAGAGGCACATCAGCAGACCCTGGATGATCTCCAAGCAGAGGAGGACAAAGTCAACACTCTGACCAAAGCAAAGACCAAGCTTGAGCAGCAAGTAGATGATGTGAGTAAAAAAACCTCTTGAGCAAAAGGTAAAACCTCTGAAGCAGAAGCTGAACCAAAACAGTCTGTGATGCCAGGACAAAAGACCTAAGTTATAGGTAGTGTTAAACAGAACCTTTTTTAACCTGTATTTCCTACAATAGTTGGAAGGCTCTCTGGAACAAGAGAAGAAGCTTCGCATGGACCTTGAGAGAGCCAAGAGAAAGCTTGAAGGTGATCTGAAACTGGCACAGGAAACCATAATGGACCTGGAGAATGATAAGCAGCAGTCAGAGGAAAAGCTCAAGAAGTGAGTATTCAAATCAATGCAATGACAGCAAATGTAATTATAAAAATGTGACAAATCTAAAATCTGAATTTTTATGGGGTGTTCTCCACAGGAAGGACTTTGAGACAAGCCAGCTTCTCAGTAAGATTGAGGATGAACAATCTTTGGGTGCTCAGCTCCAGAAAAAGATTAAAGAACTCCAGGTATCTGTCAAAGCCTTAATTTCCCATGTAGTAGGCTACAACTGATAAAACAGCCAAGTATGACCTAAACCTACCCTATTGTGTACCATAGGCTCGTATTGAGGAGCTGGAGGAAGAAATCGAGGCTGAGCGTGCTGCTCGAGCCAAAGTTGAGAAGCAGAGGGCTGATCTCTCCAGGGAACTTGAGGAGATCAGTGAAAGGCTCGAAGAAGCAGGTGGGGCAACTGCTGCTCAGATTGAGATGAACAAGAAGCGTGAAGCTGAGTTCCAGAAGCTGCGCCGTGATCTTGAAGAGTCCACCCTGCAGCATGAAGCCACTGCTGCTGCTCTCCGCAAGAAGCAGGCCGACAGTGTGGCAGAGCTGGGAGAACAAATCGACAACCTTCAGCGCGTCAAGCAGAAACTGGAGAAGGAGAAGAGTGAATACAAAATGGAGATTGATGACCTATCCAGTAACATGGAGGCTGTTGCCAAGTCAAAGGTATGCAGACAGTTTATCTGTTTTACTTCAAAAGCACACCAACCTTGTCAACATTGCATATCAATCTTGCTTCCTCTACTACTTTACATGCATTGGATTTACCATAGTGCTTTGCGCTTCACTACAGGTGTTAAATCCTTAAACCATCACTGTCTCTTATATGAATGGTTTGGCTTGACTTCTTCACGCTAGCACGGATCAGTCCACTGCCATAGATTGATTGATGAAATAATAATTGGTCTACTTCCTTCCTACCTCATCTGTCTGCTAATTTGAAATTGATATAATTATCACCTATAGGAATGTGATACTTTTTAAAGTCTCTCTTCCCTCTATTGAATTTGGAAAGCCGTAGGTTTAAGCTTCATTTATCTGGATAATATGAATATAGCCTATAAGCCATATGGTGAAATTATACATACCTCATCAGCAGAAATCAACACATTGGTTCTAAGAAGTTCTTGTAGACGAACAAGCCATTATTGACAGAAGAGCATTTAGAAAGGACGGTGTTTTTAGAGACCAACAAGACCCTTTAAATAACTTGGACAATTATCTTTATAAGCACTACCAATTTAGCATGAGGGAATTATTTAACTCCAGCAATTAACAGAAGTGCACATTTCCATCTTGGAGTGAAGTAGAGCCATAATAGCAACACAGACACTGTAGTAAGGTTAATATATATTTTAAAAATGATAGTAAATTTTAATAAACATTTTGTCCAACAGGGCAATCTTGAGAAAATGTGCCGTACCCTTGAAGATCAACTGAGTGAACTCAAGTCAAAGTATGATGAGAATGCACGACAGCTGAATGATATGAGTGCACAAAAAGCAAGACTTCAAACTGAACATGGTACAGGAATCAGAAATACATTTTAAATTAAATCATTTAATGTCAAAAATATGGAATTACAGAATACTTTGCCTTCCTCAGGTGAATTGGGTCGCCAGGTGGAGGAGAAAGATGCTCTTGTTTCCCAGCTGACAAGAGGCAAACAAGCCTACACACAGCAGATTGAGGAGCTCAAGAGGCACGTTGAAGAGGAGGGCAAGGTAATAGATTTAAAAAAGCAATACACAATTTTACAGCTTTATTAAAGCATTAAAGAGAACTTCGAACTTCGAAGAGAACTATACTATACTCATGTACTATACTCACTATATTCATTCAACAGCTTTCTCTATCACATCCACCATTAATGTTCCATTTACATTGACTTTAAGGCCAAGAATGCCCTGGCCCATGCTTTGCAGTCAGCTCGCCATGACTGTGACCTGCTGAGGGAGCAGTATGAGGAGGAGCAGGAGGCCAAGGCTGAGCTGCAGCGTGGAATGTCCAAGGCCAACAGTGAGGTGGCTCAGTGGAGATCCAAATATGAAACTGATGCCATCCAGCGCACTGAGGAGCTGGAGGAGGCCAAGTAATTAGAATGGAACCACTGCATGCCACACAATCAGATTTCATGTCTTGCAAAACAAATTAAATCACCACTCTCTACAGGAAAAAGCTTGCACAGCGTCTACAGGAGGCAGAGGAGTCCATTGAGGCTGTGAACTCCAAGTGTGCTTCTCTGGAGAAGACCAAGCAGAGACTGCAGGGTGAAGTGGAGGATCTCATGATTGATGTGGAGAGGGCAAATGCCCAGGCTGCCAACCTTGACAAGAAACAAAGGAACTTTGACAAGGTAAATTACCAAAGCTAGAGTCACAAAGAACTGTGTTGTATGTCACTATCAGTTGTTAAAATGAAGGCCAGCTGGAAGTGGTATTAATGGCTGAGTTTTATCGTGTAACCAGGTTTTGGCGGAAGCGAAGCAGAAGTATGAAGAAGGCCAGGCAGAGCTGGAGGGGGCTCAGAAAGAGGCCCGTTCTCTCAGCACTGAGCTCTTCAAGATGAAGAACTCATATGAAGAAGCTCTGGACCAACTGGAGACATTGAAGAGAGAGAACAAGAACCTGCAGCGTATGCACACGTAATATAGTAATATATAGCAAATAAATGCTCTTTCTTACCTGGCTGTCAAATCAATATCCAGGAAATTGGCATAGAAATTGAGGTCTAACATGATCGTATGTGCCTGAGAGCAAATATGCAACATAAATTGTAATAATTAAATAATTTCCCAACGTATGTCCTTGTAGAGGAGATTTCTGACCTAACCGAACAGATCGGAGAGACTGGAAAGACCGTTCATGAACTGGAGAAGGCAAAGAAGACTGTGGAGACTGAGAAAGCAGAAATCCAGACAGCCTTAGAAGAAGCAGAGGTAACCACACCTCGATGAATGGATAAAACAATAGTGATAAAGGATATATGCAGATAACATCAGTTGAATATGTTCATTATTTCTTTTATGCATAGCCTAAGTGGATATTTCACCCTTTAATAACATAAGTAATTTTGTGGAGCTCTGTCGTATTTGCATAGCGTGAATACTGGTAATATTAGCTGTCCCTACTTACCGTTTACAGCATCACCGTTCTTCCTGGTTGTCATGCACCTAATTCATGCCCATTCGTTTTCAGAACTTTGCCAAAATTAATAGTTTTACATCAACAATAAACTAACTATGGAGGACATCTATCTACAGAGATCAATGCAATATTTTCTTTTTAAGCAAAGGTATCTGTTTTTTAAACAGGTAAGCTGTTTTCAGGTTTAGGCTAGCTATACAAGGAGGAACGATTTTTAGATTGGCTACTACATAGAAATACAGCAAGCCATACTTTTATAATAACAATGCACGGAACATACAAATACCTATGTGAATCTGTTATTGTGTACAAGGATACAGTACATGACTTTATTAAAACAACAGAACCTTTTTGCTGGATCTGAAGGCAAAACAAACAGATACTTTTTGACCTTAGCACTCTCTTTATGCATCTATTATCCTCTGTAATCAGTCTGTGCTTTAAAACTATTCATTTCAGCGGGGTCCCAAAATGAATAGAGTACACTGGGAGCCTGACAGCTGGGTGGAACAGTGATGCTGACGATGGTCAACAGGAGCATCTGATGTTGCTAGTATTACATGCTATGCAAATACAATGGGGAAGGCTCCAAATCATCAAATAAATCTGAATTGTATTTTTCTTCAATATATGATTTTTCATGATAAAGGGTAAAATTGATCTGTATTCCACAGGGAACTCTGGAGCATGAGGAGTCCAAGATTCTGAGAGTCCAGCTTGAGCTCAGTCAGGTCAAGGGTGAAGTTGACAGGAAGCTGGCAGAGAAAGATGAGGAGACGGAGCAAATCAAAAGGAACAGCCAGAGGGTGATTGAGTCCATGCAGACCACTCTTGATGCTGAGGTGAGAAGCAGGAACGACGCTCTGAGAGTCAAGAAGAAGATGGAGGGAGACCTGAATGAGATGGAGATTCAGCTGAGCCATGCCAACCGCCAAGCAGCTGAAGCCCAGAAGCAATTGAAAAATGTCCAAGGGCAGCTCAAGGTATGTTTCTAAAATATATGCAGTGACATTGCTGGGTCCAACATGTTCAGGCTTTTATACATAACTAATTTAATCAATCTGCGTCAGGATGCCCAACTGCACCTTGATGATGCGATCAGAGGACAGGAGGACATGAAGGAACAGGTTGCCATGGTGGAGCGCAGGAACAACCTGATGCTGGCTGAGATTGAAGAACTGAGGGCTGCCCTGGAGCAGACAGAGAGAGGGCGCAAAGTGGCCGAGCAGGAGCTGGTCGATGCAAGCGAGCGTGTGGGACTGCTGCACTCCCAGGTCAGTCAGCGAGTTTATCGGACATGAATGAATGAATGAATCATTGCATTTATATAGCACTTTTCCGAACGCTCAAAGTGCTTTACAGTGATGAGTGGGAACTCCTCTCACCCGCGACCAATGTGTAGCCCCCACCTGGGTGATGCACCGCAGCCATTTCGCGCCAGAACGCTCACCACACATTAGCTAAGGTGGAGAGGGAGAGAACATTTTTTAGCCAATTAAATCAGGGGATGTTTAGGTGGCAAGTTGGAAAGAGCCAGATTGGGAATTTAGCCAGGACACCGGGGAACCCCCTACTCTTTGCGACAAGTGTCATGGGATCTTTAATGACCACAGTGAGTCAGGACCTCGGTTTAACATCTCATATGAAAGACATGGTACAAATATACTGGGTGAATTACATCACATCCACATGCCAACCTCAAAATATCCAATTTTGTTCAGAATACCAACCTTATCAACACCAAGAAGAAGCTGGAAACTGACCTTGTTCAGATTCAAGGTGAAGTGGACGACACCATCCAGGAAGCAAGAAATGCTGAGGAGAAAGCCAAGAAAGCCATCACAGATGTGAGTTATACTCATATCAGTTTACATGCATTATATTCATCTATTCACAATTTTTAGCAACAACCAAGACATATTCGAAAAGTCTCATTTAAATTACTTAGCATTCCAGCAATTAAACAAGCCTACTCCCTGAGACTTGTGTTTCACCTTTTGTATTTCTTACAAAGCTACTAAGCTGCAAATCAGTTAAAAGTTCACTCAAGTCGATGAGTGAAATGATTCTTTTCATTAGTTTTTGTTTGATTTTTAACCTGGCTGTATGAAAACTGCAGGCTGCCTTGATGGCAGAAGAGCTGAAGAAGGAGCAGGATACCAGCGCTCATCTGGAGAGGATGAAGAAGAACTTGGAGGTTACAGTCAAGGACCTGCAGCACCGTCTGGATGAGGCTGAGAGTCTGGCCATGAAGGGCGGAAAGAAACAGCTCCAGAAACTGGAAGCAAGGGTAATTCATTGGTTGGGAACATACTCTATTGCATTAAGGAACATTTTGATAAACACACCCTAGAACACTGCAACAGGCACTTGCAGATATCAAATGAAACATTGGCATAAAAAGGATGCCAGTTAAAAGTAACAGGAAGCACTAGAATCTTATGTCTTCCAGCATTAATTTAAAATGTATTTTATATTCAAGGTGCGTGAGCTGGAAGGTGAAGTTGAAGCTGAACAAAAACGTGGAGCCGATGCGGTCAAAGGTGTCCGTAAATATGAGAGGAAAGTCAAGGAGCTCACCTACCAGGTAAGGTTTTATACATCTTTACCAAAACAGTGGACAACAGGCATGCATGCTACCTTTTCTGAATCTCCTTTACCCTCTGCAGACTGAGGAGGACAAGAAGAATGTCACCAGACTGCAGGACCTGGTGGACAAGCTGCAGCTGAAAGTGAAGGCCTACAAGAGGCAGGCTGAGGAAGCTGTAAGTATAATATTCACTAAAAAGATTCACATGGGCAAAGTGGATAACTTAAATCAAAGAGAAAACAACAATACCATCAATTTTGAGGATGGGTGATTGGAGCCAGTTATTAATTTCATTTCATCTCATGAAATGCACATTAAGTTTTTCATGTGCATTTCATGGGATGAAATTAATTTATTTATTGCCCCATGGGGTAATTTGTCCCTTCGGAGCAGTGGGCAGCCACTGCGCAGTGCCCGGGGACCAGCACCAGTTCTGAAGCCAGTGCCTTAGAAAAGGGCAATGGCAGGCATATACCTAACCTGGCATGCATGTCTTTTGGTGAAATGCACCATCAACTTCAACATTGATGGTGCTCTTGAAAAAACTGCTATGAATAAAATCCATTATGTCTTTCCTACTCAAAGAATACTTAATAATATGCGGTTTCTACTAGAATACATATTTTTTTGAGTCGGAAAAAAGTAATGGACTGTATGTATTGTTTAACTTAAAGTGATAATTCACTTACTGTCATTTTTAAATATATAAAATTGCCTTCACAATTCCTTTAAATATCACAAGTGTGCTGTTCATTAATTATAATAGTAATAGTTGCTTAATTCGAGGACCTTAATATTTGTTAACTACTGTTTAGCATAGTAGCATAACTGCTCACATGTCTGCTTTACTCACAGGAGGAACAAGCCAACACTCACCTGTCCAGGTACAGGAAGGTGCAGCATGAGATGGAGGAAGCTCAGGAGCGTGCCGACATCGCTGAGTCCCAGGTCAACAAGCTGAGAGCCAAGACCCGTGATGCTAAAAAGGTACTTTCCACTGAAAACTATTAATATCATTTTCAGAAATTCAATGGAATTAATTTCTAAGAGCATCTTGAGAAACTGAATTAAAAATGGTTGCGTGTACATTACTAACTAACTAACTCATGAGAAACAATTCATTTCAAACACAAAAGCAGTTGTAGCAATTTACAATGCACATTATGGAGGATAATACATTTTACAGTAAATACTTTACAGTGTATTTTAGGTAGGGAAGTAGGGAAATTCAAAATAACCAGTTAAATAGGCATTCAAAATTCAGGGATAAAAGATGTGAAACAAAAAGCACACTGCAGAAAATGAATGTTTTCTAAATTTACTTTTCATTTATTTGAAGGGAACGGAAGTTGCAGAATAAAGGATGAAACCCAGATGAGACGCAGTAGCAAGCACTCATACAATATGAACTTCTTGTGAAATGTTCTCACGTAAGCTATCAGTCAATAAATGTTGCTCAACAAATCATGACCTTGACTTTTTTCATTTATTTTTCTTTGTGATAATGTAACAAAAGTATATCATAATGTGCACCATACAGCTTAAGGGACTGTTAACTTTCTGGGGCTTTTTGATATTACTCCAGTTTAAGTGCATATATTCAATTGGCCCAGACAATTTGTAAAAATACTCCGGTGCATTGCAGCTACATTGCCTTGATCGGGGAGTAAACCAGCTCCAGAGCTCCAGAAGAATGGTTTTAAGTGTGTAGATGCCACACTTGAACTGTTGTCACTTGATCATAGTACACATTAAAGCCAGAGAAACCACACAAATAAATTCCTGCTTCTCTGGATGATGCCACAACCAATTATGCCATACCTTGTGAGGGTGTCAGCCACTGTCAAGACAGTTAAGATTCAGTTCTCAACAACAGGGTACAACACCACTGGAAACTAGTGTATTTATAGGACAGACCACACCACAGACCTATATTCTGCAAATCAGTGAGAAAGAACATCAATGTAATCAGGTGTTTTATACAATAATGCACAATACGCCCCACAAAATATGAATACTGTTTAATAATACATTCTCAATAATAAACTGTTTGAAAAGTGACAAACACAAAATTTACAAAGTGACTTTCCTTTTTGTGCCATCTGCAAAGAAAGGAGCTGGAACAATATAAACAATCTACCGCTGAAAAACAACTCATTCAAATGTTTACTGGTAGCATTTTTTAGAAATGTTTAGGACCCAAAAGTTTATCATTTCAATCTTGCTTTTCGTTATCTTATTCTTTCACACACGTTTTATACAAACATGGAATTTCCACAGAAGCTTAAGCCATTGCACAGCTGGCTAAAATGTTCTTTTTCACTTTCAGACAAAATGTTGCACACAGAATCTACCATTAAGGGCCAATCCCTGCAGTAGGAGCTAGTGATTGCTGATTTCTTGTATATTCTTGTCTGATGTATTCAATGATGGAACACTGCCTTCACACACTTGCCTCTAAGAACACAGCTTGGCACAAGCAGCACAGAGTGCAGAAGCATGATGGGTAATTTAAGAAACTTCCATAGAGACATTTGCTGTTTGCAGCAGAGACTAGACTGACTGCCTCACAGATATCCTGAGGGGATATCTCTACCACAGGACCCCACCAGTTTGATTTTTTTTCTTCTTTCTTTATTTATTTAATTGGTTAACATACACACTACACAGGAAATCCCACAGTGCACTACAACCAGATGGTTTCAGTGGGATGGAGTGTCTACATGGCTCTACTGGAATACCCATAAGTCCATGCATACCAAAAGCAAAAGTTGATCTTTTTCTTTCTGTAAGAGAACCTAAATGTCATCCTGGGCCTTGGATTGCAGCCCAGTAAAAGCTGTATGGGCCATAACCATAAATTTATTTAGAATTTCAACTATAATCTGCCTACATATAATGACACATTTCACTTAAAAAAATATTTATATTAAATGAATAAAGTTATATTAAAGAATAAAGCAAGCTATGGTGGGGTCTGAAAATGAAATTTGCTGTGTGAGATATGAGTCCAATGTACACATTACCACCTCATTACAATAATGAAATCATCTTTACGCCTCCATCACTTGAGTCTTTGCATGCTCATATCTCAATCTCATATCTGCAAATATCTTTGCACTACCAGTGCACAGATATTTGCAGGGCTGATGCTACATGATGCTGCAGCATTAAAATGCAGCTTGTGGATTTATAAATTCATACAGTACTATTATAATTAATTGCTAACAAAAAATGCAGCTTAGCTGAACTTGTTTATGGACTGAGCCACAATTGGCCCGTGGAACCTCAGATTTAAACAGTGAGAAAATGGACCATGAAATTCTTTGGAACAATGACAAGCTCAAACTAGCTGCTGAAGGATTAATGTATGTCCAACCAAACAGGTTCCTTTGGAATTAACCCTTTATCTCATTGAAGCCATGGCCAAAAATGTCCATCTTTCTGGGTCCATCAATTACTACAATTACATTACAAACTTCAGTATAAATGTCCCACAATGTCAAAATGAGTGTTGCCTTCCTAGCAACAGGTCCACAGATGACATTTGTGCTGTCGACGAAAAAAAAAAAAAATTAAATGTCTTCTAACACGGCTGCCATTCCCAGCAATGCAGTTCTTTCACAAACAGCTGGTTTTCTGCTCAAACATATAAGTTGGGAGGGCAAGTGGTGGGAGGGCAGGGGGTGTTCTGTGATGTGTGGGATGGAAGTTAGCCACAGAGGTCAGACTCTCACCACATAGGCTTGGGGGCATGTTGTGTACACGGTGTCAGTTCATCATTCCTTTTTCAGGCACACGCAAGCACTTGGCTCTTTTCAAAGGGTCCTGTCGGAAACTGAGAAGAAGGAATGAGCAGCAGTTAACTCTTTGCTTGGCTAAGCCTTTCACTGGGGCTATTCATGACTTTACATCATTTTGGCATTATTAAAATTCTGCAACCCCACCCAAGCCCTTCCTCTGCCTTCCTGGAGGGCCACAGTCCAACAGCCCATCAACGTGTGCATCTATGTTTACAACATTTTTAGGAGCAGAGAGAAGGGTTGAGCTGAAGCTTAATTATATAACAGATTTTATGCGGTGATAAAATCTGATACCTCGTGGCCTTCTGGGGTCAGAGCTGAGGGGACCAGCTGAAGTCCATACATAGACCGGCGGTTTTACTGGAGCGCTCAGTGATAAGAGCCAAACTCGCAGATGCAAATCCACAATGCAGAGGTGAGAAGCCCAGTCTATGCAGCCAGTACTCACAAAGCCAGCATCCCTCAACAACACTAGTGAACTACAGTAGGCCTATTTGAGGGAGCTAAATTAGGTAGACAGTTGAGTTGTTCCAAATACAGTAGAACCTCAGAGTCAGACCAACCAGCCAACCGAACAGGGTATGAACCCAGGTGTAGCATAAGAAATGACACCTTTTCAAGCTCCTTATTGTACGCAGATACTCTTTGCTTTTATCACTGATGTTATGAAATCAGAAAGTTTCACACTCAATTTCCTCCTTGCTGTGTTTCATTGACCAATGTTTCAGCAAAAGATGCCTTTGTCAGGATGATTACCAGTGAGCAAGCACAGCCCTTATATAGGACTAATTGGAGACAGGTGAGACAAAACCATGTGACACGACAACACACACAGATATATATATATTCTTCACTGATACATAATCATACTTGTAAAATATGTTCTTTGTTGATACGCTTCAATATCTAGGCCTATTTATAGTTAATTGTACACAATGCATAATTATTTTTATTTTACATGTACAATGTTTATTAAGAGATTATATTATCTTGTTTTGTACATACGAGAGATCTGTTGTATACAGGTATATTTCTTTAAATGTTGAATTGTTTTCGTGTCACAAGACATTCAACACCTTTGCCAAAATGTTGGTCAGTAAAACACAGCAAGGAGGAACTTGAGTGCACAACTTTAATTTCTTAATATTAATGATAGTCTGTTAGTCTGTCCCTCTCTAACTTTTGAGTTTTGTGTATCTATCTATCACTGATGCAAAAGTGAGCATTGAACAGAAGTCATTAAATGCAGTCACCTTCCTCTCATTAAAAAAATGGAAATACACCACTCCCTCCTTAAGTGCATGTTCAATTAATATAAAATTAATGAATTGGAAGAAAACTTCTGAGGGAGTGGCATTGTGAAACTAATACCATGTGTTTTTCATATACAACAAAACATGTTAAACCTGTTTTGCAAAATACAGATAAAATTTATAGTAATAAAAGTAGAGTATGTTTAAAAATTAAGCTAAGAGGTGTGCAAGCAACCATTCCAATAAACAAGTAATAACATTTCAAAGTTCTGAACAACCCCCATTCCCGGAGGGTTCTAATCTCTGTGGTTCTACAGTATACATCTGTGTGTATGTTGTATGACACACACACATACACGCACACACTCGCATGCACGCACACACAAACACACTTAAAACAATATTTTACAACCATTCCATTTAAAATATGAAGTACAATAAAAACATTTTCCATGTAACCATTCATTTAACCGTAAGCCATATTTTTGTAACGTGCCAAAGTTTGCACAAGCTGCATTCCCTCCTGAGCAAACAAAAACAACGCTGACCAATTTGAAATTAACCAGCAGCCCCCATTCATATTTTCATAAAAACAAAAGATAATTACATGGTTGGAACATGTGATCTTCAGCAAAGGCAAAAGTGGGTTCTCCAACAACAATTTCCATACAACAGGCATATTTGCAATTAACATTATTTTTCATAAGGCCAATTATAGGTTGGAAAGCACTGGGATATTAATTCATAGACAGTAGTACCTCAGAACCTCTCTGAACAGCTCTTCAGGAGCCATAGGTCAGAACTACAGATAACTCACATAAAAGAATCCAGAACACCAGGATGGTGTTTGGCGTGTGTTAAAGAGACAAAACAGCTGCACTGTGGAGATGGATCTCTGCTGAGCGTTGTGTGCATTTGCACTGGAATGCAAAAGGCTCAGAAGTATATGACCCAGATTACATTAAATGACATATAACCCATTATATATTTCTGCTATTATATGCAATGTCATTTATGTCTCAGCTGTCTGTGTGCTTGTCTGTTGTGTGCTATAGCTATGATTGTGCTGTTATGTGCAACTGCATTTTACCTAGCAGAGACTACAGATTAAAACTACCTGGCACTCGTATACAGACACAACTGTGGCAAGCTTGATTAATGTGTCTGAAATTAATGTAATATATTAACAAAAATGTTTTGTTGCCAGCCACTGTAGCTATGCCAGCTGGTTATTCAAATTCAAATTATGTATATCGGAACATGTTTGTTAAAAATATATATATTCTTGAATTTATAACAATGCATCGTAACTGCAAATGGCTGCATGTCAATTCTAACATCCAGAAACATCCGGCCAGTTAAAACAGGTTAAAACACAGTCATGCCACAGTAACACAACGATGACTGCCAGTTGAACTATCTCTGTTGACAGTTGTACAAAGTGAACAATTTTAAGCAAACGGTCCCCTGAACGCGGAAATGGCAGTTACCAAGTATTGCACCTTTTGAACGCACCCCTGGGTGCGATGCTACCGTATTTTGTTAGATATTTTAATTTGAGACTGAACTCATCTGAACACATTTAACTTCTCTCTTCCCCAAATTAAGTCTAGCAATGAAATTAAATTAAATGTCTCTCAAGTTGGCAGGAAGTATTCCTTAGCAAGTAAATGAATGTTTGTAGTCTGTACAATTTTACAATTTCCCTTTTGAAAATGACAGCCTAACAAAGGACAGTAGATTGTGTCTGCTCTGTCTGTCTGAGGCCCTGTCTCATGTGTCAGCAGGTGTTCCGGATTAGTACGGAAAAAGCGAATGCCAGGCCTCTGAGGCCAGCTGTCCCTGGATCCTTCAGCACGGAGGCCCAGGGTGAGGCCCAGACAGGGAGAGAGAAAATGAAGGAGGGGGGGAGGGAAGGAGGGAGAGAAAGATACTGCGGGTCCCTCATAAAAGCAGAAAGGCAGAGAAATTTGAAAAAGAACGGGAAGACTGTATTGCGGAAAGGCCAAGAGAGAAAAGGAGAGAGGAGGGAAGGGAGGGAGAAAGAAGGACTGCTAGTATTAGTGTGTGCCAGATAGGGACAGAGCCAGCGGACAATCATCTGTCATGTGCAGGAGGAGCAGTTGGAGACAGAACAGGAGCCCAAACATTGGGCGGAAAGAGTGGCCCCGCCCACACTCAGACGTGTTCTCCTACAGAGGAGAGAGAGGGAGGAGAAGAACAGTGAGAAACAAGAGAGTGTAGTACTTTGCAGCAGTAGCACAGATAGAGATGGCTTGGGGCCACCCAGTGGCCAAAAGTTGTAAGTGTCACACTGCCAGTCATGAGGTAAATTCACTTATTCATGACCTTACAGTACTGACCAGGCTGACACTAATAAACCAACAGTCAGGAACTTCTGATGCATCATGAGCTCACGTAAGTAGGGCAAGACAACATAACTTGTGCAGTACACTTTAAAGGAGTCCATTTGTACTTCTGAAAACATACCTGGCAACACTGGCAACTGGTAGCTAGCTACAGTAGGTATAACAGCAATTGCTGGTTAATTATCTTACTAATGCTTGAATATACAAAGGAGTATTCTTCCTTTCAATGGGATCATATCAGGTGGTGAGTTCATCTGTGACTGATATGCTTCAGGCATTTCAATACAAAACCAAAAACAATTTACATTAAATTTTCCACCTTTTAAAGCGGATTATATTATCCCCGAGTCAGTGTAGAGAAAATAAGCATGGGTGTTTTACTGTATTCTGTGGTTTCATAACTCACTGTTTAAAAGCTATATCTCTTGTGATGACACTAGAGTTCTGCCTCTGTAATAAATGAAACACATCCTCTTCCTAATAATTGCAAATAACAGAACCTTCCTGGAAACACTGGCCCTACATTTCTATACTCGCTCCAGTCTGTGTGCACTGCTGTTTCTTACCCTGATGTTGTAGTCGAAGCAGGTAGATGGGCCTTTGCGGTATCGTGCAGAGTTCAGCAGCTCGCAGGGGTTTTCTTCCTGGACTGGAAGGCCAGGTTAAGGCTTCACATACAGACTTCTCTTTCACAGCTGGTAGCATAGGGAGGACGTTGCCTTAGCGGGAGTCCCATAGGGATTTTGGCGCTTACTCTAACCACACATTCTACAGATTTTCTAAAAATGTTCTCTGTAGAGAGTGCGCACTCACTGATCTGACCGTTTACCCCAATCAGGTTCAAGAGACAAAGACACAGCAACTGTGAATATGACTGTAACCACTTCTATCTCTATATATGCACCAATAAGCTCTAACCAATCCAGATTCCAAAGGCCTAACTAAGCAGCGAGTGAGGCTGATGGTTTGCCTGAAAGGACAGCGCACTGGCTCTGGGGGAATGATGCTTAGGGGGAAGTCAGTGGTGGAGGGCTCAGGGCAGCTTGTGGCTTGAGTTTCATTCAGTGATGGAGGGCATTTTCAAAGGAAACTCATATGTCCTCTTCATACATGAGTTACTGAAGGATACACTCTGTCTTCACTGGTGTCAGTTTCTCCATCTCACAGGAGTTGCAGGGCACCTTCTCTGCCACCACGAACAGTAGGTTTGTGTTCTCAATGCGCTTGGCGTGGAATAGCCTGGGGTGGAGAGATACAGGATTGACTATTCCACACGGATCTCACTCTCCACACTGGATGCACATTCCACAGGGACTTCACTCTCCACACTGCCTGCACATTCCACAGAGACCTCACTCTCCACGCTGGCTGCACATTCCACAGGGACCTCACTCCCCATACTGGCTGCACATTCCACAGGGACCTCACTCTCCACACTGGCTGCACATTCCACACGGACCTCACTCTCCACACTGAACACAAACTCCCCACAGAATGTACCTGACTGCAATGGAAGTACCTGGAGCAGTTTCCACAGTCCTGCAGCACATTGTAGAAATTGGTGGTGTTGGTGAAGTAGAACTGTGACTGCACGGTTACACAGCTAGAAGCTCTGGAGTCCACCCCTTCACCCTCCACATCACCTGGGAGAACATCATGCAGGTGGGAGAGACACAAATTCAGGAGATGACTAAACATTAAATTTTGACATTTTTAACAATATGCTGAAATTAGGCTCCACTGTTACTGCCAGAGCCAGCCTACAGCTAATTTATCTTACATGAAATTAAGACATTGTGGATCATAATGCTTATACTTCGCATTTTCAACTCACTTGTAATTACCCAAGTGTGCTTATACCACCTGTAGTGAATGAGGTGTGCTTGGCCAGCCTGATTATACCACCTGTAGTGAACCAGATGTGATAGGCCAGTCTCTTTTTATCACCTGAAGTAAACCAGATGCAGTAGGTCAGTCCGTTAAAACCTACCTGTAGTGAACCAGGCATGGTAGGCCAGTCCATACAGTAACTGTTGAATCAGCGACCTATGAAAAGGAGGGAGAATTGGGTGGAGGTTGCATATGATGTATCTAAACATACAGTCCCCTCCAAAAGTATTGGAACAGCAAGGCCAATTCCTTTGTTTTTGCAATACACTGAATACATTTGGGGTTGAGATAAAAAGATGAACATGAGACAAGAGTTCAGAATTTCAGCTTTTATTTCCTGGTATTTACACCTAGATGTGTTAAACTACTTAGAACATAGCACCTTTGGTATCAGACCACCCAATCTTTAGGTGAGCAAAAGTATTGGAGCGGAGAGTATTTAAGTAAATGAAAGCAAATAACACTTAATATTTGGTAGCATATCTCTTGCTTGCAATAACTGCATCAAGCCTGCGACCCATTGACATCACCAAACTGTTGCATTCTTCTTTTGTGATGCTTTTCCAGGCTTTTACTGCAGCCTCTTTCAGTTGTTGTTTGTTTCGGGGGGGTTTTCCCTTCAATCTCCTCTTCAGGAGGTGAAATGCATGCTCAATTGGGTTAAGGTCTGGTGATTGACTTGGCCAGTCTAAAACCTTCCACTTTTTCTCCCTAATTAAGTCCTTTGTTGTGTTGGCAGTGTGTTTTGGGTCATTGTCTTGCTGCGTGATGAAGTTCCTCCCAATTAGTTTGGACGCATTTCTCCGTAAGTTGGCAGACAGAATGTTTTTGTAGACTTCTGAATTCATCCTGCTGCTACCATCATGAGTTACATCATCAATAAAGATTAGTGAGTCCACTCCAGAAGCAGCCATGCCAGCCCAAGCCATGACACTTCCTCCACCGTGCTTCACAGATGAGCTCATATGTTTTGGATCATGAGCAGATCCCTTCTTTCTCCACACTTTGGCCTTTCCATCACTTTGGTAGAGGTTAATCTTGGTCTCATCAGTCCATAAAACTTTGTTCCAGAACTTTTGTGGCTCATCTCTGTACTTCTTTGCAAATTGTAATCTTGTCTTCCGATTCTTACTACTACTTGCATCTTGTGGTATAGCCTCTATATTGCTGCTCTCTAAGTCTTCTTCGAACAGTTGATTGAGATACCTTCACCCCTGTCCTGTGGAGATTGTTTGTGATGTCACTGACTGATGTTTTGAGGTTTTTCTTCACAGCTTTCACAATGTTTCTGTCATCAACTGCTGTTGTTTTCCTTGGTCGACCTGTTCAATATCTGTTGTTCAGTACGCCAGCGGTTTCTTTCTTTTTCAGGAGATTCCAAGTTGTCGTACAAGCTATCCCCAATGCTTGTGCAATGGCTCTGATCGATTTCCTCTCTTTTCTAAGCTTGCTTTTCTCCCAAAGACAGCTCTCTGGTCTTCATGTTAGTTTATCTTTTATAACACAAATGCAGTCTTCACAGGCAAAACCCAAGGCTAAAACCAAGAGTAGACATTCAGAACTATTTACATTACATTACATTACAGGCATTTGGCAGACGCTCTTATCCAGAGCGACGTACAACAAAGTGTATAACCATAACATATTTATTGTTTAACCAATCAATCTAACAGGACACATGGGCAACAAGAAACACCTGTCAGTCACATGTTCCAATACTTTTGCTCACCTAAAAATTGGGTTGTCTGATACAAAAGGTGATATGTTCTAAGTTGTTTAACAAATCTAGATAAAAATACCAGGAAATAAAAGCTGAAATTCGGATCTGTCATCTCATGTACATCTTTTGACCTCAAACTCAATTGTCTTCAGTGTATAGCAAAAACAAAGGTCTTGAGGTCTCCCCTACCAGGCTGCTGCAGATGTCCACCAGGCTAGACTGAGCACGTCTGTGAGGGTGGGCTGCACGTGAGAAACACAGGGAGAGGTTAAATGTGGTTATGAATACTGAACGTGCGTATAGTGACTCATGACTTCATACAAATAATTCAGCTGGAAATGAGAGGGATGTGAGAGCATCAATTTTCATTCATGTCATTCAAAAATTCAGTAATAAAAAATTATAATCCCCCTGACTGGTGACACCGATGCCACTGCTCTGGCACAACAAGTGCACTGCGACTTACCACAAACACACCCCTGGGTGCCCTGCCCGTGTGGCTGCTGGGGGCAGGGTCGCAGACCGAATGGTACTGGAAGGACTGCTGGCGGGCGTAGATGGAGTTATTGAAGAGCGCATGCATCAAAGAAGGGTCCACCTCCCCGAGAAACAGGCCAACCTGGCACAATGAGACAGACAGTGAATCTGAGAGATGCACACCAATGGTGAGACAGGCAGAGAGACAGATGAGAATGAGACAGATACAGATGGAAGCAGTAGAGATGGACAGAAGGAAATGTGAGAAAGTGACACTGACAGACAGACAGACAGACAGACAGAAAGGCAGGTAAAGATAGAGTGGGGATGAGATTAAAGATTCATGCTAGTTTAAAACAGGGAAATAAGGTTTTATTGGACCATAAAAACCAAAGGGTTTCTCCATTAAACCTTCATCAAAACATCTTGGTAGTAAAGTAGTGTCCAAGCACCGCTTCACTTAGACAGAGTGAGAGACACAGTTACAGGGAGCAGAGATGTATCAACACCGAGCCAGAAGGTCCCATGCCCTTATTCAAGAATGAGTAACACCAAAAAATCATTACCTCTTCAGTTCTAACATTCTGGTGCTAGATAGATCATGTCTTTCAACAGGTTTGTATACACATTGCTCTTGTGTCAGGCTATAAGCACAGTACACTGTAGAAAAGTGCCCACTGATTGTCACCTGTTTCCAATGCTCCTTCTGGTTGGACATCACCAGGAACCCTCCATCATCAATCAGATAACATAGCAGGTCCTGCAGATAAAGGAAGACACTGATTAAATTGGCTCAAATGCAACCACTTACCACACACACCCACTCCCATTTATTATAACCACCACCATACAGCAAATACCCACAAATACACCCCTACAACGTATGCCAAACCATTTATTAAATACGTACCATCCATTGCAAACACACCCGTGTGTACCATATGCACCGCCAATTCACCAAAAGCACCCCCAGACTTATCAAACACACTGCCCATCCCCTCCCCCTCCCCCCACGCTCCCATTGACTGTGAACACTTACATTTGTGCCAATGCAAACAGGATGTTTTGTCTCTGTTAGTATTTACAGATGATCATGAAGGATGGAAGCACTAAATGGACAACCAGAGATATCGCACAGCCAGGAGCACTATGAGGTCTGATGAAACAAAGAGGTGACAGTGAGTCTTACATCACTGTTAACTTCACAGTCCATCTCACAGCTACTGGATGGCCCACACTGTTGGAAACAATGTCACAAACCAGAGTCACTCTAAATTACTGTATATATTGCGCTGTTTAAACAACCCAGTGTCACTCTGAATTACTGTATACACAGCTCTTTTAATAAAGTAGTACCACTCTACATCACGGTTCATGCAGCTTTGTTTAAATTACTCAGTTAACTATGTTTACTCAATTAACTAAGTGTTTAGCCGTATTTTATGTGTATAGTGTGTGTGTGTGTCTGTAAGTGCAGGTAGGCTAAATATAGTTTTCCAGCTTGTGTTGGTTACCTTGTGTGAACCCTGTCGACTGTCGGACTGGTTACTGGCCAGGATCTTGAATTTTTCCACCCAGGCCTCCAAGTCCAGTTTCACCCCCACCACTGACAGTCACCATGGAAACACAGAAAAAGCGTGCCCAGGGACAGGAAGCACAGGCGAAGGCAAGACATGGGATTTAGACAGGAAGCAGAGGAAAAGGTATGTAGTTTAGATTCCAGAGATGTCCCATGAGCCCTTAGTAAGTGACCATCCATGCAATATAGCATATCATCAGATATGAATGGATATTAGATGTGAGGGCTCTTGGGGGACCACTGACGCCACGCCACAGACTTGTGGGAGCAGGCATTTTATTTGCATGAAATTACAATCCCATTTAGTGGGTCTTTAAATGGCCCAGTTATTTACATAATATGACATAAGCAAAATTTCTTGATCATGAAAGTCAGATTGAGACCTTATATTTGCAGGGTTTTTATTGGCCATTTCTACAGCTTTGAGATCTTGAGTAATGATATTTTTACATATTACACAGCAGAACTGTTTCATATAGAAGCCTAATTGGATACTGACTATGTAGGTTGTTTGTGATTGGATTCTGGTTTTAATGCAGACAACAACCTGCAATCCAAAAACAATCCAAAAACGATTTTAGGCACTGAGGTGGCCCTTGTGCTCCATCTCTGGTCTTTTTTCATCTTTTTTGCTTTATTTTAGAGACCAGCTGACAGACTTTGGGGTCATCAGTGCAATGATAAGCATCTGTGCTAGTGTGCAGCGTGCGAACAACTCCGGCTATGTGTAGCGCCCTTTTTTCTCTCTCCTTCCTTCTACATAGAAGGAAGGAGAGAAGGAAGTACCTTTCGTTTTTCATTAACCTGATGTTATGTGTTTCTGTGTTTTTTTTCTGTGCATTCATACATTTACATTCTGTCATACAATTTGTAATACATTTCTAGCTTTAATAAATCCTTTTTTTGTTATTCTTTAAACTGGTGTGTCTCCTCTGTTGTTATTTACAACCCATCATAACAGAACTTAGAACTTACATATCTGGGATCTCACACTTATTTTAACCTTTTTGTTTTTAACCATACCTGCAGGTTTGATGGTCTTGCCGCCTATATTGATTTCCACTGCGGTGCTGACCAAGATGCCAATGGTGCCATTCTCCGAGTGCAGCCCATCATCCACAGCTGTAGGCGGCAAGAGGTCAGAGGTCGGTCAGAGGTGTGTGCGTACTTTATTCACGCTCTGCCCTTCCCAAGCTAGTCTAGCAGGGTTGCTGAAATACAACCCCAAGGTTCTACTCACAGTATCTAGGGGGCGCTCTGAAAATGTAGCCCTTGTTGTCCATACTGCGTCGATAGTAATTGGCATTGAAGGGCTCTGGGTCCTCCTTCCATGTTTCAGCAGCACTAACAAACACAATGAGTCACACACACACACAGTTAGAAACAGTACATGCACAAAGGGTACAGAAACATTAACACCATCATGTCTGTAACAATTCCATCTACTTTATTGAAAGCAGAGATTAGAGAGCATCTATATCAAGCGATAATCAAGCACAGATAGACACACCTGTTGGGGTAGACCCGTGTGACACCCCCATCTGTGGCTGCGAACAGCGCCAGGAACCCATACCTGCAGCACAGGTATTATAAGTGTGAGAGGTGTGTCTGCTTTTATGCTAGTGTATTTGTCTATGCGTGTATGCAGGCATGCAAGAGTACATATGAGTATGCATGTTTATGAGTATGTGTGTGTATTTGCATAACCAATGCCTCACATTTATTTCAGTGATTAGCTCTACCTGCAGTTTGATTGGCAAAAAAACTTCAGCCAGCACAGAATAATTTGGGATAAGAGAACTCTATTCACTTTTGGAAATGCAGGTTCCTATGGGGAATTTCTTGGGAAGTGTGTTTCCAGATTCCATGTGTATGTCTGTGTGTATGGTGTGTGTGTGTGTCTGTGTTTGTATGTGTTGCACGTACGTATTGAGATCCTTGTTCGTCCACACCCTTGTTGCCAGTTGCCAAATGATATCTGATTCAAGGATAAGACTGTGAAGGAGCCCTTGATTACCTGGAGAAAACACACACACAAACAAATACTGTATATACACAGACAAATTTCACAAAAACTGAAAAATAGACAAGAAGACAATGGCATTGTGGGCTTCAGGCTGTGTTAGTGGGTTGCGTTAGTGGCCTGTGATAGGAAGTTATTCTATCGGGTAAAGCTACTCACAATGCTTGGAGTCTAGTGTGATATCCACCATGAGTGAAAGGAAGTTCTCCAGGAACCGAGTGTTGTTATCAGAAAGTTGCAGCTGGGTGCAGTATTCCCTATGAGGAAACAGATCACATCTTTCCTCCACAACTCCAGCACAGAGTCCACAAACACTGATTCAGGACATGCTGACCAGAATTGAAAATTAGCACCGCCACTGGGAATTCCAATCTCCAGGTAGGTCCCCTTTGGAGTGTCTACCTGATTAACTCATATGAGATGCAGTGATATCCTCCAGCCTGTGTCAGTCATACAGAGTGTCTCACATGGTTAACTCCATGGATCTTAAAAGAACGTGCACGCCAGTTCATATCCACTTGAACTGAGCGAAGCCACAGCACTGGGACAGCCCAGTAGGTCTTGAAGTAGCATTAAGCAACATGCCTGGTGATGAACGCCTTAGCCAAACCAATGAATAAATCCATGAGTAATAATGGGAGCGATACTGGGAACAGCTTGAGAGTGTTGATGTGGGCCATGAGGACCCTGCATGTGGAAATATGACATAAAGAGAACTAAAGCAGTGTAGCGATAAACAAGCTCTTTCCCACCTGGGGGCCAGAAACACGTGACCTGCGGTCTCAAAGTTGGTTGGCAGCAGGGAATCCAAATCTGCAACAGAGAGGGGAGTGTTACTGTATCGGGGATATTTTAAGGGCTGTAGATAATGGGTTAAGGGCTGAGCTTTGAGTATGACCTACACTTTACACATTGGAGAGAAGGAGTTGAGTATGACCTACACTTTTCTCATGCTGGAGAGAGGTGGGTGATCATGACCTGCACTTTAAACACACGGGAGATAGGTGACTGATTATAACCTACACTTTTCACACAGTTCAGAAAGGTGAGTGATTATGACCAACACTTTGCATTTACTGGAGAGAGGAGTGATTATGGCCAACACTTTTCACACATTGGACAAGGGAGTATACAGCACTTCACAGCATGTACTTACACTGCAGTTGTAGCATTAAATCACTGAGGTTTGCCTGGATGTAATATTCACTGTAAGGAGGGAGTACCAAACCCAGACTGCAAGGGGAGGTGACATCAGCAGGAGATAAAGAAAGAAGCACCAGATTAAAAACTAGAATGAAGAATTTACTCTTTGTTCTTAAATACATTGTAACACATTCCATATAAATTAAGACAATTATTAATCTTTTTCCAATGGGCAGGTTGATTTTAATGTGCAGTGCATGTTAAATGAGTGTACAGAGGGCAAGGGCTACCATTAGCCTCTGTCAATTCTAGCGAAGCCAGCCAGCTCTTTTAGTTCACCTTTTTGTTTATTGTGCTTGTAACTAGGCCACATTTGGAGGAGAGTGCTATTTTGCCTGTTACAGACACAACTTACCCAGGTGCTAGAGAGCAATGAGGGGGACAAAACAACCCTGGACAACCATCCATCCTATGGGGACGAGGCCAAATATGCCCCCAACGCACCCGGACACTAGTCCACAGAATATTCAGGAGGATACCAAACTATACCGGAGTGGTCAGCTCTGGACCAAAACTTGGTGCTCTTTCTTTGCTGCACCAATGAGATGCCACAATTACTTTAAACAGCAGAATCAGCACAGATCAAATCAGCAATGCACAAATATACACACTTTTAAACAGACTTGCACACATTCCCATTTCCCTCTCCCTCACCTCTAACACAAGCCTACTAACCCCTAACTGCACCTTTCTCACCTGTAGTCTGTGCCGTTGATGGGTGCCCAACAGTACGTTCGTACAGCCTGGTCAATGTATCGCTGCATAAAGACAGAAACACCACTGTGACCATCCAGAAATCATTTTCATTTTTTACAAGGGGATTCCATGAATTTTACGGCTGTATTATTGTGCAGATTAAATATTACACTTTAGAGGCTTCTCCCTGCAGTGACGCACAGCAGCCTGCAGGGGGCCCCCAGGGTGACTCACCTCATTGATGGACTTGATCAGGGATTTGATGCTTTCTTGCCCTGACCTTCCATCAATCATCTGTCGTCTGATCTTAGGCACAGAAATAAGGGAGGGAGAATGTTAGCTTTATAGTTACCTAAATATTTAACATTTTTTTTATTTTCTTTGATTTGGAGAGGCCAATTGCAAGCTCACCCATTTGCTACCACACATTTTGACCCAATTTTGTAAAGTACAGACTGCATGGCCCTACTCAGTCTACAGTACCCTAGCTAAGCTGCAAACATACATTTGTCGACAGAGAAGAATCACCCAATGAGGTGGTGTATTATTGACATTACAACATGCCTCAGGGTTCTAGGTCACAGCACTGGCAGAGTCAGGATTATATTTCAAATTATGGGCCACAGTGCTGTACCAAGAACCAGTGCTTAAATTGAACACACCACCCAACAGCCTGGACATGCCAGTTCATCTAAAGAGACAATACATAATATATCATATTATGTTGAAGCAATATGGAGGAGCTTACCTCCTGCTTGCTAGCATCTTCTATTTCAGCATCCAGGAAGTCAAGTGTGACAGGCTCCAGAAGATTAATGCTCTGCATAATAGGGTCATGAATAAAATCTCCAGTCAGGTCAGGAAATGACATGAAAGATGGGAGATCATCATCCCATTTAGAGCACATCATATCCGTTTACACATCTGGGTATCTGCTGAATTACCTCATGTCACATACCCAGCTCAAAGCTACAAATGCAGCACGCCACCAGGAATCAAACCTTCAAGCTACTGGTTGCAATACCCTGGAGGCCGCAGGTTCAAATTCCTGGCAATCAGTTTTTACCTTTGAGCAAAGTCTAGGAACTATATTACATCACTAAGTACATCCAGTTTTATGAATGGATAGTATGAAAAACAATCTCACCCATACAATCAAATGATGTCTTACGTTTAAACTTACTTACATTGACCAAAATGGTTACAATAAATTCCAGTCACATTTACTGGTGCAAAGTAAGATGGTCAAGGGTTTCTCACCTTTGCTTGCAGGTTAGGATGCAGGAGGACATAGCCATTTGGATCAATGGCAAAGACATAGCCATTAGCACCCAGCTATAAGATAAGCAGATACATCTATTAGCATCAAGCAACAGCACTGCACTAAAAGAAGTCATTTCTGAGTTTGCACAAATGCTGTTCGCTGGAGCTGAAACCACATTTCATTATCTGATGACCTATCTGGTAATTCTAGCTATGCTAAGCAAACTCGAAAGAAAAACAATAAAAGTTAATGTAGAGATTGTGTAAAGTTGTATTTCTTACACAACTCTTGCAAGGATTACTAGTCTGTGAGAAAGACAGGATTAACGTTTTGATTGACATAAGTTCCATGAAGAGATTTAAAAAAAATATTTTTTTTATGTGTTAGCTAGAAAGATGGCTTTCTACAGGCTAACTATAGAAATAGGTTCACATAAAAAGGGGTAACTTAAACAATGGCAGAAGTTAGCTCCCTCGCTAGGCTACCAAGGTAAACACTGTAATGTAAATATTGGTGATCATCAATGAGATCTAACGTTAAAGCATACCATGCGGACATTCTAAAGTAAATGGGTAATTAGTATTTTGGTTAAGGTAACACTGAAAGGAAGCCAGCATAGCCAGTTACACTAGCTCACAAAGAAACAGCACTGTAGATATGTGATGAGATGTACCTACATTGTACCTTGGTGTCAGCCTCTTGATCTCATCCAGATGAACATCCACTCCCATCACTCCCAGGATCAACTGGTTCTAGTAAGCAAAACACAAAGAACACAAAACACACTCACATACTGTAACCAATAACATACTATTTACCTGCATTACTATTTCAAGATGTAACTACTGATATTTGCTGTTAAGACCTCCTAAAGAGCTTAACAGGCCATACATATATGGGCGGAACAGGCAAGCAGGGCAGGTGGGTGGGTTTGGCTGACCAAATATATGTGGTTTAAAATGCCACCCCTTTCATCTGACTTTTGAATATGACAATTAGGAGGGTGGCTGTAAGCTCTATTTAATATAACAGAATACAACAGAACCTATGAAGCTTGCTACATGTTTACACAGTAATATGTGTGGATATTTAGTTAGGGTACACCTCACCTAAAGTTGATGATCTCCATTTTTGTACAATCTATTAGAAAGTTCATAACCTAGAATGTTATCTACTCAAGGGTGACATTAATAGAATTATGAATTATTAGCCTACTAATCACGCCTCAACTGGTTGCCTGTTAGAGTGTTTTTATGTGCAGCTAACCTCCATGCCAGAATAAAAAAGGTGCTGCACCTTTATTTCGGATATACTGTACAGCTACATCTAAAGGACATGGGTAAAATATAAATAACCATATTGTACCTATTCTTCTTTCTAAATTTGTCACATAAATAACCTCTGATTGGCTGATCAGATTTGCCTACTATCGGTAATGACTGAAGTGACATGCACAACTTTAGCCAAGCAGCCATAAGCAGGTCTGTTTGACCCACTGATGTCTCCTGTTTTACCTGTGAGTTTCCTTCCACAGTAAGGTTGAAAACCGGCATTGTTCCAGTAACCACCAAGCCCAGTCCCTGTAATGAGTCCAGCATAAGAAATCAGTGTTTAAATCATTTCAACTGAAAATAAGAATGCTTCAATTGGATTCTATAAAGATACTTTCTGCTAGGTTTGGATGGAAACTCCCCTGTCTTGGCACTCACTAACAGACTATCTATAATATATGATTATAGAAAGGTTTTCAGAAGATGACAGCATCTCTCCTCTCTTAAGAATTCTGTTATAGACACAGGAGGTTAGTTGTGGGAGGTTTTAATGGTCGTCCTCACCAAGGCGTCCTGGTAGACGTTGGTCCACTGCACCTGCTTGGCCTTGTTCCCCGCCAGCACCATGGGACGTCCCAGAACATCCAGGTATTCCTGGTCACACGAAGATACAACACAATAGAATGTCTCCTAATACACATAGCAATTGCCTCACATTTTTGGATAACTACATCCAGTAGACATTACTCGCTGCTTCCAGGTATATAAAAGAAACAATAAACAATGTGGCGCAGGACTACATGTTGCATGCTGGCCATCAGGCTGAGTGTGAGATGAATGCCAGACCCTTCTCTCACACGCTGGGGGTAAAATGCCTCTGCTTCATTGTGCCCTGGTAAATCTCGGACTGTGATTGTCTGCTATGAGCGGTGGTGATCAAATATGAAGAGCCACAGTGGGTCATGCCTTTCATTGTGTGCAGCGATGGTGGTAATGAAGAGTAATGCACAGTGAGGGGGTCACTCACCTGGGTGTTGGTTCTGATGGCACAGATGGACCGAATCTCAAAGTAATAGCCTAAAGCAGGAGGAGGGAGAGCAGCGGAGAGAAACTCCTTACACAGGTGAAAATATGTCATTTTACTAGCTTGCTGTACTGTGATGCCTCAAGTCTGAAAGGGTTCCACTTCAACCCAAGCAGACCCATTTTGCCTAAGACTGCCTCTCTGGATTTATGCTCAATTTTGCTGCAGTTTAATGGTCTCTGAAAGCAGCCTCAGCACACCCTCAGCACATTTTCATTACACTTGTTCTTAACAATGTGTGACATACATCCTATTTTGTTATTTTTAAAAAAGATCTCAACAGTCTATCGCTTTCCAATGATCAGCAATGCTGGCTATACATTACAGATTTTACTTGTCTGTCCCATATTTTCTCAAAAATAACCAGAGAGGACTTACTCTCCAGACAAGACATACTGTAAGATGATCAGTATGATGATCATAAGATGATTTCAGATGATTTTGACAAGGCATGTATTGCTTCACCATGTACATATTTTTTTTAATATGGTGAATGGTGAATATGGCATTAACATTTTTCTTATTTTGCATGCCATCATTTTTTTAGTTACCCCAAAAAAACATTTCTACTTTGAACAAAATTCAAAGTTGTAGGCTTGCAATTGCATATTATAAATGCAAATTTGCTAATTACAAATACATATTATAAATATTTGATTGATCCTTATTTTTCTATAGTTACAATAGGCTTATATTTCAAATAATTGTCATGTTTACAGTAGATCGGAAAACCAAAAACCATCAAATACCGTCATAGCGAAAAATATCACAATACGATAATTTAGCCATATCACCCAGCCCTAGTCGCCGGTGTAAAAGGAACCTGACAGGGTAAATCCACTGGTTTGGAGGTGGCAATATTCCCAGAATGTTTGGTGCTATTAATGTGAAATACGACAGAGAAAAAAGGGAGGGCAGAGTATATCATGGAATGCTATATCTGCACACACACACATGCCCCCTCAATAAACACACCTTTATTGGCACAAGCAATCCACTGCAAAGGGGTGACATCATAGTTGTGCTGCCCAACAGAGAATGTAAAGACTCGCACCTGGGGAGGGGGAGAGAATAACAAAGAGAAATAAAAACATGAAGCAGAAGAAGGTCAGGGAAAAGGATGGTTTGTTATATGTCACATTATAAAACTTTGCTAAGGGAAAGAAACAGGTGTAGAAAAAAATAATTTTTTTCTGAGATGATGATTTTAAAGCATGTTCTTGCTTTTGAAAGGGAAGTATTAAGCATGTTTTACCCCCCAGCATGAAACCCTCTAAACGCAAAGTTACCTCAGAGGTTCATCCTGTGCACCACAATGGAAAATAAATTACATAAGAGGCCACAGATGGTGAGTAAATAGCTCAGATAAAAAAACCAAACTGACTAATTTTAGTATAAATCTGAATGTTCACCCAAACATAACCTCTCTGGGGTCACCATGCAATCACACACTGTGCAGGGTGAAAACCATGCGAGGCACTTACCGTCTTGTTGGGCCAGTTGTAATACTCAAATATATCCTGTGCACGGTCCTCACCTCCATCAGTAAACAGCATGATTATCTTGTTACAGTGAGCACGGGGGACATTTGTGTCCTGTAGGCCAGGATGGTAAAGGAATGGGGAGGGGAGAGAGAGAGAGAGAGAGAAAAAGTGCGTTTTAAAAGAATGAAACGTCCCTCTCTCAATTTCAGAATGAACAACAAAAACGTTTGCTGTGTTGCAAGGGCATGAACAGGTGCCCTGCAGGACACCAAGGTAAAATTCTTCTGACAATGTAAATGCATGATAAGCCACGGTAATGTGATCATTTGTTGATTTTTGTTAATCATTATAAAAAATATTGTTTTGAATCGTGGTTAATCAGATTCTACTTGCTATACTACATAGTTCATATGGTTTACAATAAAATATATAAAATGAAGAAAGCACCAAACCCACACAATTTTGTTAACATATGCTCATTAAACAAGTGTGAACCATTCAAATGTATTTCCTCTCCCCAGGATATAACTTTAAAACATGCACACTTACTTAAAATTAAATAAGATGTAAATGAAAAATAAGTAACAAGATGTTTCTGACAGTACAAAATTATGTTTCCAATATATCCATAGTGATTAACTTAAAAAATAACTACAATGGGCAATAAAAGATTTATCTACTTACAAACATATCCTTATATGCTATATTCTGTAATGTATAATTGGCAGAAAATGTAACTTACGTTGAGCAGCTGTTGGAAGGCGAAGTGGAAGCCTGACTTGTAGTCGGTGGTGCCTTTAGCCGACATGTGCTGCACCGCCTCCTTAAAGATCTTCTTGTTGCGTACATTAGCCTGGACCAAGTGCTTGAAGCAGGGAACCACCACCTCTGATTTCTCATTGAACTGAGACATAGGTGGACAGAGAAATGAGAGATAAGAGAAAGAGATAAAAAGAGAAAGAGGGAGAGAAAGGCAGAGAATCTTAATTTAAAAACACCTTTATTTCAACAACGAACTCATGCCATGATCACTCAGTGGCACACAGAGGCACACTGGCACCCCATATCCCAGCTACTATCAGGCACACCGGCACCCCACATCCTAGCTACTCTCCGGCACACTGGCACCCCACATCCCAGCTACTCTCAGGCACACCGGCACCCCACATCCTAGCTACTCACTCTCGCAACATTGACATAGTCATCGTCTGACAGCGTGTCCAACATCTCCACCACCGATGCCTTGATCAGCTTCAGAGTGAGGCCGCTCACACTACCACTCCTGAAAACATACACAAAAAATGTAACGCTCACACGCACACGGAAACATATGTGCCCGCACACACACACAGGTACACACATGCACGCACACACACAGAAACACACTTGCGTGCACACAAATGTGGCAAACAAGAGGTCTGCTGAAATTACAATAAAAAGGGGAGCTTCCACTGCAGAAGTAAGCTCAGAAGCAAGGCGATACTAAAATAGCATCTCCCCAGAGATGCACTGCTGCTGAAAAGGTGAAGCGATGGGGTTCCTTTAAAAAAAGAAAACCACCTCTCACACAAGCTCAGCTGCCTTAATCAGCGCTGTAGGTGCTAAACCATGCAATTCAGTAGCTGAACAGCATGATCCGGATGTGCGACTGTCACCAGAATGTTGTCTTTCATCACAAACAACGATAATTTGTCCCATGACCGGCAGTTGCAGGGACAGGCTTCAGAGAACTCACACGTCAACCAGGATGATCATGTCTTTGGGGGAGGACGCCCCCTGGATATACCTGAGGAAATAAAATGAATTACTCTTCACAAGGCAGCACAATAGGAACTGGGCAATAGTGTCTGTCAAGTAGGTGTATAATAACCCCATTTTCTCCCTTATGATGATCATGTCTTGGCTGAACACACTTAATCAAAGAGAGAGAGAGAGAGCCTGTAAACCCAAAAAACAAGCTTAAATGATGCACACACTAAAGATTTCATTTTTTTACTTTCTTACAAAGTGCCCTGGGAAGTTGGCATGAACAGTGCTGTATAAGAGCCTGTCGTGTCATATTTTATGTTCAATTTACCACAGTCTTCTTCGTACGTCATACAAGTCGATCTTATCCGGTGCTCTCCAAGGTGAGGCTGGAGAAGGGAAACACAGAATCACACTTGAGAAATGAGTTTCAGCAGTTCTTTTTAAAGGCAATTGCAGTGTGACAACATTGTTTTCCCACTTATGTAAAGCACTTCTATAAATGTAATGTTAGGAACAAAGAGTCACTGAGCTCATATCCTCCCCACTGTCACTGGGATTTCTGCAAAAATAACTTTTCTGTAATACATCTCATTGGCTCTAGTGAGCTTAACCATTCCAGTGCTCCTGTTTCTACATGACATGAAGACATTGCAGTGTGCTGGAAAGGAGGAAGATGTCATAGGTGATGAAGGTTCGGGCAGCAGCGTAACATACCTGGGTAATACCTGGTGACCCCAGTGGCACTGCCAAATGCTTGCCACAAGAGCGAGGGATCCTCGCGGCTATTGTCGATGAAGACTTTCTCCAGCGCCTGTGTCCAGCTGAGCTCGTTCAGAATCAGAGGAGCTACGAAACGGTGGCAGGTTTCATTAATTTGCTGATTCGGACCCCGATCAACTAGGTCACTGGTCACAGTCACGTCCCAGCTCAGCGTGATTACAGGGATGGGACACATGCAGGAGAAATAATGTATAATGCATCTCTTGCTACTGACTGAATGTTGCACACCGGCCAGTTTGCGCCAGAACACTCAGTAAATATCTGTTGTTATGAGGAAAGCACAATATCTAATGATACTGTGGGATGATTAGGTGATCAGAGTGGGGATTTGGTCACCATGGGATCCTTAATGACCACAGCAGGCCAGTTTAAGCTCTCCAACAGCACTGCACAACAGCATAAGTTCTCAGTTCATTCCAGAGGGAGGGCTGCCCCCTACTGGCCCACTAACACAACTTCACACAACACAGCAGAAACATTCCCAGGTTTTCCAAACTAAGCCCTGCTTCAAAAGAGGGTGGTTTGGCAGTTGGCAGTTGTATTGCAACAACAGCACCCCAGGGGGAGTTAAAAAATCTACCAATGGCACTTCAAACTATTACAATGACCAAAAAGTCACCTAACTTCTTTCTATGTGATGGTCCTCCTGCTCATTTCCACTTCCCTTTTCCCTCTACTTGCACATCTACTGTTGAAAATCTTGGGCTTCTTAATATTCATTGGGTCATATATTTTCTTCGGTGTTTTTTTTCCTGTTTACTTTGAGAGAGGTATAACCATTTTCCCCATGAGCACATGCGTTTATCAAATTTGGAGCTATGTCCCGAGGTGCTGCCTTTGCAAAAAAGATTCTGATGAGCTCCTGAATTTCAGAGAATTGGTTTACCCAGCAATTCAACACACCCATGACAGTAACAACCTGAGAATGTTACAACTTCTTTATCCTTTCAAACCTTGCCCTAAGCAGACCTGTATGACAAGGGCCTGTCCACACATCACATCTCTAAGCTGCCCTAGAAATGCACACCGTGTTCTGCTGCGATATAACATCTCTGCACTGCAACAGGATTCAGGCTGAATCCTGCAGTGCCCCTGTGTGTGAGCATATCACAGTAATCTCTTTAGTGGCCTGATCAACATGGTACGTCTTACTTTAAGACTCCAAAGCACTTTGTACAGTGATGTTTTGCCTCCAGAAGGAGTGTCATTAGCTACACTAAAATAAATGCATTATTATTATAATACTTACATCCCTTATAGATGTCTGTTGGGATCTGCACTGCTGTGTAGGAGTAGTTGACCTTGTTTTTGAAGTTGGGGTCTTCTACAAACTCTAACTTTAGGGAGTACGGGTTCTCCCCATCCTCTGACTGTGGAAACATACACACACAAAATCCATGTGCATGCAAGCACACACAGATACATACACAAACCAGCTCATGTTAGTCAAGCTTCTGCAGCTACACAATAGAGACACAAGAACATATACCAGAATACAAGAACACACAGCACTTACGTAATCCAGCTCTGCCTTGGAGTCATAATATTCCATGTCACGCTCCTGTAATGAAAAACACAAAAAAAGTGTGAATTTTGTTCAGTTAGTGATGAAATGATAAATGATGAAGGTTGAACAAACAAAGCTGGTCCCAGTGAAAGGGTGAAGATGATTCCCAGGCAGCTGGGGGTCTGACATAGGCATGCTGTCACCAAGCCTGGGCACCCCTGCAGTGCAAAGGTCACCAGACAGAGACAGAGGGTGCGTGTGACCTAGAACTGCCTTTCACCACTATCAGCTGCTTAATGGAGCACATTAACTGTTATTGCAGTACAGAGGTATGCAGGCAGCGCCTCACCGCACAATCAAACCTGCAACCTCTGAATTACAACACCAGTTCCCAAACCATCTCCTAGTGGTTGTTTTTTTTTCTGATGAGGTACTGAGACCTCGTTGTGAGAGAGGGCTTATGGCAAGCACTGCTGGATGTCCTGCTCTCCAACAGGGCCACGAAATTTGGGAGGCCAGACAGGGCAGGCTTGCCTTGATGCCATCCTGCCAGGAGTGCTCCTTCTGAAGCCTTTCCGCCTCCCTGGCCAGCCTCTGCAAACACAGAGATCAGAGGTCAAAGGTCAGAAATCCAGAAATACCAAGAGATGCTGGCTGCAGACAGCAGGCATTTAGATTTATACACATCAGTTGTAGGTTTTGGGGGTTAGAGGTTAAAGGTTTGTGAGGTCAAAGCTAGTCGGTTGTAGACACAGTGAATTAAGGCTGACAAATTGCTCTCCATTCCACATTTTGCCCACACTGTAGGGCACTTACTCACACACAGTCTCTGTGGAAATAAATCACACTTCAAACGCACAGTGTCTGCACAGAACATATCTTCTTCAAATGCCCGCTGTCCCATTTCAGTCATTTTATTACTTCTCTTGTCCTTATTCTTACTTCTTTCGTCTGGGCATGCAACTACCCGACAGGCTATTTATACACGCGAGTACTCCCTCCCTCTTGAGACGTTCGCTCCTCTTACCTCGAGCGCTTGCCGTTTTTTAGCCAGCAGTCTGTCGATGTTTTTGGCGACCCTCTGCACCAGTTCTCTGGGCACATTCCGCATCACGCTGAACTGCCTTCTCTTCTCACTGTACAACTGTGGAGGAAACCAAGCATTAAAAAGTCCTGTTTCAGACACAGCCCAGTGGAGGTTTTAATATGGATGTGATTTAATGTGAATGTTCCCAAGCGCTTCTGGTCTCGTAAATGCGTTGCTGTTTCAGGGGTGTTGCGCGCAGGAATATTTTTTTGGTCATATGACCAAATAGAAGAATAATTTACAGTAGCTAAGGAGTGGGAAAAGACACATTTGGTAGCTGGCATAATACTCTTTTGACTAAGAGAAATGAATACACACAAATCAGCTTCACTGAATTCATTCTGTGGAAATTAGGCAGTCAAAATCTTATTCAGCAATGTGATCAGTGTACATCTATTGAGTGGCACATCCACTTAGGTCATGCACCTTACTATCAGGAGAGAATAAGCTACTGATAGTGGCCATGCACAATGTAGCCAGATGTCCTGAGGAGCAATGCACACAGCAATAGTCCATAATCATGTTGGCATGTAGGAATCCAAGCATCAAGGTATCCAGCTGCCTGTCCATGTGGTTCCTGCCTGAGCCAGTTGCACTGGCTGCCCAAACCTCTGGGACAACACATGCTTAGGTGGCTGATTTCAATGTATAAATAAAGATTCTGTAAGGAATAACCATCATAAAATGTCTTGGATTTAAGAGGGCTCAGCTAGGAATGGTTTCATCTTTCAGCTCATAATGTCATGATTTCTCACATCCAGGAAAACCTGGATATTAGATCAGCAGATCTTCTTTGAGCAGCCATTTAGCCCATAGAGGAACAAGGGCCCATACATGGTGACTCACAACCAAACAAATCTATTAGTCTTACGAACTTACAAACAAAAATGTGCGCTTGCCGAATGCATCCTTAACATTTGTAAGACGTTTTTATTCATTTTGGGATAGAAATTGTGCCACAGTTTCACCACAAAAACATCCCACTACCCAGTTTTACTATTCCATTCACAAAGCCGACCTTCCCATGACCTTCCGTGCTCCCTGATACCCAGTCAGTCAATACCCAGTTAAAGGCTCCAAGTACGCCATCTGCGCTAGCTTTCTGCTGCTGCTTCAGCTCATCACCAGGCACATCTGCTTCAGCCAAAGAAATTGGCTTCGTAAAGAGATTCATTTCAATTGAGAGACTGAAATGCCTTTTATTGACATGTCACCCAGCAGCACTGTAAATTGTTTTTTTTTCCATTTGTTGAAAATGGCCTGACAGAATAAACGCGCATTGCTGTACAGTATCATTTAGAAAGTGCAAGCACAGCACAAAATAGAATCACTGCTGTGGTTCTGCTCATTGAATAAACATGAGCAGCAGCATATTAGATGTAAATTGCCTTGGTATGTCAGCATACCCCATCTACCTCCCACCATCACAGAGTGACTGCTCTTCTCCATATACAGTAACAGTACAGATCACACAAAGCTTCCCTTGATCCCTTGATCAATCCTTGCCTCTGCCGTTAAGGAGATGAAACCTCAGTGGTTCAGATACCCAAAGACATTATTTTTCCTATATTATTCATAATTTCAGAATACAGAGTATATACTAATGCCATTTAAACATAGCCTAGCTACATGTATATCATAGAAAATGGAGGCTAGTTTGTCAAAACCATTGCTAGATAGTAATCTCAGAACCTTACTTAAAGCTGGATAAGTTAGTGAGAAATCATAAGTTTTACTTAGCTTTTACCTGAGAAATCATAACTTTTAGATGGCGTTACTTTCAAAGTAACAAGCCATTTCACCACTGGTTATTAATGTTCCCTTATTGTGGGCTCATACATTCAAATGTCAACATTCAAATGAGTAGCAATACCGCATAAATGTGTGTTCACTTTGCCAGTGCCCAATTCTGCAATGAGGATAATATAAATATAAAATCTCAGCACAGGAGATGTACTATGTAACTATTTTCTAATAACCTAAGCAATGGCACAACATTATAATTCACAGGTAAAGGTCCCAAATGTAAAAAACAAAAAAAAAAAATTTTACATCAACATTTTTATACAGCAGTTTACACAAAAGTGTGATTTCAATAACAGTTCTAGGTATTACATATGCATATGCAGATGGGATATTATTCAGCAAGCAGCTTTTAACATTTAGCAACATTTTATTAGGTACACAATCAGAGTTTCGCACATTTATGTATTTCACTATTGCCCTCCATGGTCTAGAACTGAATCCAGATCATGTTGTGGCCCTAAGCCATCTTCAGATTAATCTTTTGATTTTTTCCAAGACAAGTTATTTTCCCCAAAAGGCTTTTTCTGATACGCTTATCCATTTCTTCATTCTTCATTTTCATTGTTTTCATTTTGCATCATTTCTCTAGAAGCCAGTAAAATTTATTTTTCCAGTTTACTCTATTAACAATTTAAACTTGCCATTTTCAAACAAAGGACAATTTATGGCCAAACAACTACATGTGAAAATTGTATTTCCCTCTGCATTAAATACATGAACAGCAATTATACATACAAAATAGATTTTATAATTTTAAACGGATTTGGGCTGTACAAAATTAAATCACCACCGGAAAACAAAGTTAAGCTACTGTATGCAAATTGCAAGTATAAGTAGCAAGTACAATCAGCAAGCACAATGACGCGTACAAACAAATCATGTCATGTATATAAACAGGAATCAGCAATGTGCCTTTTTTGTTGTTTGTAGCAACTGATTCCTCTAACTGTCTGAAAAGGGCTACAGCATTGTATTAAGTAACATAACAGCAGCCTACTTTTCCCAACAAAAATGTCTCATGATATTTGATGATTTTGAGAAAGCTATGCTTTTTTGATATAAAATATGTAAGATATGTATATGCTGGAGAATTTCAGCATCATTTCCACAGATTAGAGCAATCCTTTAATCCCAGGGGACACTTTCAATAAAATTAGGATGATTGCACAAAAGTGACAAACTGATACAAAATGCATTTTCAGTGCAATACACCATACATTTTTATGCAGACACAAAACATGAGTAACAGCAAAAGATGTGCATGTACTGTAATGTTTACACATGATGATCAAAGACATTATATTCTACAGCAGCAAACAAACTCACCAAGCCAACCTGTTCTCTCAGTTGGAAGATGTTGAAGAAATAGGACTGAACTACAAAAATGATTGGGAACTCAATATTGCGGGAAATAAAAAAGTAGGTTCTATAAAAGGTATTTAAAAAAAGAAAACAGCCAAGTGACCTAATTTCAAATAAAAATACACTAGACCACAAACTAGCGTGTACAAATTCAGTTGTCCAAATGCCAAGGACTACCTGTCCTGCACAATCAAACTGTGACATACAGTATCAAGGCCAGAGGGACTACTCAAGCCTCCAGCAAAAATGAAGCCCAAAGTGGCTTAATAGAATTAATTAATGGCCTTAGTAGAATTGGCAACAGTGCCAATAAAGCAGTAAAGGCCCTGGATGAACACGGTTTACCAAAACAAATAATCTGATTGGCTCAGATTACTAGTCATTTATGTAGGGTGACCTTCAACTGGGTCTCTTTTGACTGAACAAGCAGAAGGTCCAGCCGGCACATATCACTATTATTATTATGATGGGAGAGAAGTGCTTCAATTTATTCTGTTTCCCTACTGTACAAGCTCAAGTGTGCTGGCTAACAACATTCCATGAACAGTGAGTACATGTAACATTGCTAAATGCACTTATGCAACTAAGCCATCTCTTTTGGCATACATCATTATTAATAGCATAAAACGCAAGAGTTGCATAGAATATAAAAGATTTTATAATGATTTAACCAAATATCTAAAATATCTTTAAATATCTAAATATAATTATATACTCATACATTTTGACATATCGCACCTATAAATATTATGAACAGTTCGTAGAATAGTTTATAATTTCCTTCATTCAAGCAATTTGTACCTCACTTGAAGGTCCATCATTTGTTCATTGTGACATCGATTTTAATGCAATAAGAAAAAAGCATTAGGTTTTTGGAAGGATAGCATTCAGATAACTATTTGGTCTTAAGTACATCTTTAAGACTACGGTTCCACAAATACTGCTTTAGTAAAAATGTGGCAAATGGTAAGACATGTGGTGAGATTTGTGGTGCAGTCTGGAGGGCAGCCAACTCTCAAGCCATATACACAAGCCCCCACGCCCCCCAACTGGTTTGCGAGTAGGCATTCAGAAGGATGCTGCTTAGCAGAGACACTCTTTCCAATACAGAACCAATTGAGAGTAATTCAGTAATCGTCACATTGATATCATGCTTGCCAACCAACAGTTAAATAAGCTGCTGAAGCTCATACTTATCTCAGAAGTCATTGCTGAATTTATGCAGCAATATAAACACTTGGGTGCTTTATTTCCACTCAAGTTGTGAGTTATTATAGCAACAAACCATCCATTAACCACTCCCTCTTGACTATGGCAATTTTACAATGTAATGCATTAATATAATGTGCTAACGTACATGGAAAATTACATTACCTATTTGCTTTTCAGGTGCAGCACTTCAAGCAAAATTTAACCTGGTTACATTTTACATTGTGCCCATTTATATAGGTGGATATTTTAAAGCATACTCAGCAATCTCTGGAAATGCATTGGTCATATATTTCCAACAACAACGAGCCATCAGAATAAGCACCTTAGCATCTGCCAACAACCCTCCAGAAACGCACATTCAAAATGCCTGCTCTAGCAATATGCGTGAAATACTCCTCCAGAACCGCCTGAACCTGAATTAAAAACAAACACAAGGCTCTCACCACCCAGCCTCACAGTTCTTATTCACGCACTGCCAAGCCATCTGTCAGACTAGCATATGAGCCCAGATCCCAGATCTCAGTTCCTAACAGCAGGGGGAGCTCCAGAGTGGCTGTCCTGCTCATAGACTGAAATATTGAAGAGTGCATCTCTTGCAGGCAGAACCACGAGTCTTTCGGTTTCACCTCATCCTGTTACATTAACGAAATAGGAAGATGCCACTTATGAAGTTCCACAGAAATAAGCAGCCACAAACAAAGGCCTTTTTCAATAGGCAGCATGTCCCGTTAAATTAAAAATTCAGTGTCCATTAAAATGGAAGATCACAAAATGGTCTCATGTTCATTTAAATCATTCATTCAACATTTTGGTGGCACTGAACACACCCCAGAGGAGTGCTTTGAGATCTACTAGAACCACAGGTGACTAGCACCTTAGTTATGCTCCCCCTCAGAGGTAGAATCCCATAAAGCCAAGATTCTCAAATCTGAGGCACCCCAGTGTACACTGGTTTCCGCTGCAGGCATTTTCTTGAATGAAAAAGCACAGATCAACCTGTCTGATTAAATGCCCTTAGATGTTAATGAGACATTTTTAATGGCATGCATAGATATTTCTGACGTAATGTGGCTTTATGAGTGTAATTCATCCCTACAAAAGCCAGCAGACCCCGCAGCTCTCCAGAACTAGACATGCAGGCAGCTGCTGCCAAATTTTTCTTGACATCGCTAGAAGTTTTACAACTGGCCTTTGGCTACCCGTAGCAGCTGGGGAACAGAAAAATGCAAAAAGAAAATGTGGCAGAGAAAACTCACCCCTTTCAGATGCTGAGCTCCAGTGGCATGCTGCAGAACTCTGTCCATCTCCTGCTCGATGCGTCTGGCCCAGTGCATCATCCTGACATGAGATAGAGGGAGGAGAGCAGGACTGTTATAGGAAATAGCAGCTATAGTCCACTCCCTACTGCCTGACTCAAGCTGCCTTGCCATACTTGTACATTTACACTCCCACACAGATTTATATTAAAGAACATTATAAAGCTTCCACTGTTGGTCACACTTTATCTCAGTAGCCATCAATGCTGAAAACAAAAGTAAGTACCACAGAAAACCCCACTATTGGTCCACTTCCACTGAAATGCAGATACGTGGTAAACCAATCAGAGATTTAGGAATCTCCCACCACAGCACAATCCCCAATCGGCAAATATAGGTACTCATAGGTTACACTTCTTGAAGATCAGGACACAGTCTTTAAAAAATGGTTTGGAAATTTCTACAGAAGTGCGACGTGCACCAGCTTGTTCACAGCTCTCAGTATCAGGCAGTTTGTCTCTACTGACAATAGAATCACGATGTGTTAGACAAGAAACACATTTTAAAAATAAATTACTTACTGGGACTTACCTCAGTGCCAAACTGATAATAAATCCATTATCTAATAAGAATACATTGAAAGCACTTATATCAGTGTTTCCCAACGTCCAGTCCTGGGGGAACCCAGTGCGTGCTGGTTTTCGCTCCAACGAGAGTTGCAACCCCAGAACTTTAACAAGCTGTTAATTTTTCTTAATTAGGTGATTTTCATGTTTAGATGGATTATTTTATGGAGGACTAAACGTGCCAAAATGAAATAAATAAATATATAATTATATAAATAAATAATTATATTGGTCAATAATTAAATACTTAATTTTATATCAAAATAATTATTGTCACCTCATGCTTGTCCTTTCCACAATAACGTGATTATATTTTATTTCATAATGACATTTTTCCGAACAACTTATTTCCGAATGGCGTTTTTATTTCTGAACTCGCTTTCATAATTAGACTTTTTCAAAATGGTAATGGTAAATGGACTGCATTTATATAGCGCTTTTATCCAAAGCGCTTTACAATTGATGCCTCTCATTCGCCAGAGCAGTTAGGGGTTAGGTGTCTTGCTCAAGGACACTTCGACATGCCCAGGGCGGGGTTTGAACCGGCAACCCTCCGACTGCCAGACAATCGGTCTTACCTCCTGAGCTATGTCGCCCCATAATGGTAAGACCCCCTGTCAATCAACACGAGCAGGGAGCGGTCACTCAAAGTCATTGGTTGCTCACACATTCAGGCAAAAGCAGCAGCACTGCAAATATCTATCTGCATGTTAAAATTATAAAGAGTAAGCCCTAGTACTATAGCTACTGATGTACACATCCATTCCCAACATAAGGTGCAAATCAATCAACAATACATCCACAAATTTACTGAATGAGTGCAAATCCTTTATTGTAATGAAAGCAAAAACACAAAACGCACAGGTTAAGCTTCATAAAGAAAAATGCTACATCATTCTAACCAGTTCTAACACTTCTGTAATTAAGAACATTGCTTGGTTGCTAGATAGCTAGCGGGGCTAATGCGGCTAGCCGTCCCACTCGCAGTTCCTGCCTAGCAGGGTTGCTGGTGTCTTCATGGCTGTCTCCCAGACACAAACCTAAGCTAGTTTAAACTGGTGATTAGCAAATGAAAGTGCCTTTATTTAGATTCAACACTCAAACGTTTGCTTGATTGTTTTTTCATAACTATTATCATTAGCACGTTAATGCTAGTTTAAGGAAAAAAAATATGAAATAACTAAAACACAAATGTTCAACCACCTAATTAAGAGCTTACTGATTTACCTCAATCTTTAATTTTGTCGGTTAAAATGTTTTGTTTCTTCTTTTTTTGCAATTGTTTACAATGTGGCACTATAAGCACAATGTGAACATGGTATTTTTATTCTTCATGGCATGCATAGCTATTTCTGGCATAAAGTGGCTTAAGACGGAAATAGAAAAATCACATCCAGTACTTGCATTACCCAGAACAGCTTTCTCCTGCTGTACTGAAGCATGCTGGGACCTGCTGTTGATCATCAGCAGCAGACATTGATAACAAGCACAATGTAGCTTAAAGGGAAAAGTGGACTTCTCCTGAACGCTTTTCCCTCATTTCAGTAGCAGAAACTCTCATCCAGGACAACTGACACAGGTTACAATTTGACAAACAATCCATTCATACAGTTGGGTATTTACTGAAGCAAGCAATGCTGAAGCAGTTAAGCACCTTGCTCTAGGGTACAATGGCCCAGCTGGGAATCAAATCTACAGCCTTTGAGTTACAAGACCTGTCTGCAAACCATTCTAATAAACTGCCACCTGACATTTTTAAAGGAGTTTTCCTCAAGTAAGGCCAGGAGTTTGTAGCACCAGGACACAACTGCCAGAGTCCAGCTACATGATTCATCTTCCTGGCTCCACACCAGGCACCTACATGTTACCAGCCTTCTTTCTCTCTGATTAGTGCTATTTCTCCTGTAGTGCGCTGTGTGACTGGTATTGTGGAAAGGCATACAGACACTAGAGCTGGAGTGCTCCCCCTGTGGATGGCATGGCATGTATACAAGAAATGAAACTCCATATGGAGAGAGAGAGAAAAAAAGAAGAATCCCCTGAGATCCAGACCCAGACCATTCCCTAATCTGCCCTCTGGAAGTGATTGGATCATTTATTCCATTTATTAACTATAACAAGGGTCAAAACTGGCCTGCCCAGTGTAGGGACAATACTCTCTGCTTTATCAGCCGAAAAAAACTGCACTCATCTAGAAATGGAAAATATAATAAAACATATTAAAACTTTGTTCAAAGAGTGAAGTTAAGAACACACACAAGCAGTTAAAATATAAATTAACTGTAGGCACATTATTTCATCATGGACTATAAAGTTTCAAAAACACATTTTTGTTCTACCTTCTACAGTAGTTAACAGGTAAAACATTCACAGGCGCAAAGGGTAACTGTAGTCCCAATGATCTCCATGAAAATACTCAATGAAGGGGTGTCCAGTTATTTACAATACTATCTTGGGGTCAGCTTGGTGGTGAGAGGCACTGGAGCTTGTTTGAGGTTCACTGCACATGCGCTCTAAGGCTAGCTTGTAATGCTCTTAAGATTTGGCAGTTTACTTTTGTGGCCATCTGTACAGTATTACACACTTAATGATAATCACAAGCATGCCAATGTAATACATAATCAGCTAATGATGTGGAAATAGCCAGTCAAAATGCACAACTCAGAGCAAATCAAGGAGTGAAGTGTTGAAACAAGGCCAGAATGTCTCAGAATGTTATAAAACATTAAAAATTCTGTATTCAGTTGCTGTCAGCTGCAATTGCACCCTTGTTTATACATGTACATAGTAATGCAGGCTTACTGGTGACAGCAAAATATGAAGAAATCCACTGAGGAATTAACTTTTTGTCTGAGATAACAAATTACAACAAAAATCATGTCTCATAATAATAATAATAATAATGCTGGAACCCTATTGTTTTTGTTCTGTTTTTTGTTTTTAACCTCCACAAAATCATGGGGGATGGTCAATGGGGAGCAAAAAAGGTATAAATTTTAGAGCTTCGAAATTTTTTCGTAGTTATTTCCACTGCTCAGGTTATCGCAATGTAACATAAACCATTTAGGTTTTGGCCCATAACTCCTAAACCGTGTGGTCTAGAATCAAATTTATTTTTTCTTCAGATTGCCTTTACTCATGCCAGACAAAACATGCATTCCCAAAAGTTATCCATTTTTTCTAAAACAGCTGTAACACTATGTCCAATCCTCGAGAAATTTGGTAAACAAGTGCAGTATGATTCTGAGGACATACGCAAGTATTGGGACCTCTCTGCCAACAGGTGGTGCTTTAAGAACCAAATAAGTCTAAATGCCTATAGCTCTTCAACTGTTTGACCAATCAGGTTGACGTTCTGTATCCTACATCTCTGTGAAAGACCCCATCAGTTGTTCCAATGAACAAATCTTATCTTTAAAAAACATGGCCACCATCTGCCAATCAGATATTAGCAACCGTTTCACAAGCCTAGAAATGACATAATGAAACTTGGTGAGTATATTGACTTTTGACTTGGTACTACCTTGTAAAATTTTGGATCAGTCGGTCATTAGGAGGTAGCTCACTATGCACAAAGTAGCTCACTGTGCCCAATTGTTAAGTGATATTCTTTTAAGTGGTAATGATTTATTATTGATAATTCTTCATTCTTTGTAAGTTCCGATCTCGGTTGCCAGAGCTGACCAAAATTGCGCCCCACACTTGCTGATTTATTCTCCCTATCACCTTGGTGCCTGCCCTTGCTTGTGAGTGGCCTTTACATAAGGGACACTTATGATTAAGTGTAACTCAACAGAGAGGGGGAGTGATTAGGAGGTGAATTGGGGCCGGGGGCTTCAGATGAACAACTTTTCCTGAAGAAACAACATTGGCAACCAAATTATCCAAAAAATGTTTAACTTTCAAAACAATATGGCTGCCAAAAGCACATCAACATTTTTACTAAAACAGATATAACTTGTGAGCGTTTTGTTCGATCGTCATAAAATTTTGCTGACATATGCAATGATTGCCTCTGAGGCGGCTCCCTAATTTTGGTGGCCAATAGGCAGCGCTGTAAGAGGAAATTAAATAAAAATGCCTCTAACACGTAAAGTTGAATCTTTGCATGCTATGTCTTTGTGTCAGTCTGTCATTGGATGTGCAATGATAAAGTCATATCTAAAAATATTTGGCCGGCATCAGCCAATCAATTATCAGTGCATGTGACAGGCAACGGCTGATCATCATAAAACTTGTATGGATGATAACCTCTAAACTGGGAATACTATGTCAAATTTTGGAGGAGACTGAAATTTTTTGTACTATTCATCCAATATGTGTCCTAACAGCTTAAACATTCATAACTGCAGTAGGCTGCCTGGACTCATTAATTGCAGCTTGCAGTTATATTTATTATTATTATTATTATTATTATTATTATTATTATTATATTGTTACATTTTTATTAGTAGTATTGTTGTTTTTGCTGTTGTTATTGTACAAAAAATACAATATACCCCTTGTTGCATTTAATTGTTACAGCATGGTTATAACAGAGTTTTTCCAGGACACCCCCGAAAGGAAGAATGATTTCTCACTCTAAGGAAATACATATGCTGCTTACGAAATAAAAATGACTTGGAGAGCACTGCATGAATTTGGAGGAATATATCCTTCGGTTTTAAAATCCGTAGCCTATAGCTGTTCCAGAAAAACCGAGTGAACCACAGAGGTGCACTGCAAGATGGGTTTGTTAGTATAGCATGCGCACATGCCAGAAAGGGACCGAAATTAAAACAAAGATGACGCAGTGAGTGAGAATTCTGTGTGAGACTGAGCCATGCGCATGCAGCCCAACAGGAGAATGTACAACCCGTGCATAGCCTATCCATAGATTTCTATACCTGTACTTTGCGCGACGACCAGTAGCTATCATAATCAACCGACCGTGTCACTGTCTCAGGTATAGTCTCGTAACAGATTGTATGGCTAATAATCAGATTCATGTAATGTATATCCAGTCTTCAGAGACACCAGCGTACTAACCGTTTCAGCAGCACAAACACCGATGGGTCAGATTGTCCTAAATCTTGATGCTGGAGACCAGTCCTCTCATACCTTGTAGCCTATGTTTTTACCCGTGGGATACTCACGTGTACTGCTGGGGAAAACTGAGGCTTTCGGCTCCTGGCGAGGACACGCTGAGAATCAGCAGAGTATGTGCTAAAACGAAACAGATGATGCCGCAGGACCGATCACACATCGCCATTTTCCGTTAAAATTCGAGAAATCTCTTTAAACTAGTTTCAGAAATAATTCCGACGTAAAGGAAGCCAAAACGTCAATGCTTCGTTTCTTTTCGCTTTCAGATGTCCCGTTGACAAACCCCACGCGCGAAATCTCATCCGGGAATTCTGTAATTGTGCAGCTCCACATAGGACTCGCAGTTGCTGTCGCCTCTCTCTCTACCTCTCTCTCCCTCTCTCTCCGTCCATCCACCCCCCCCCCCCCCCCCCCCCCCCCCAAACGCGCAAAAGGCGAATGTAGTTGGTTATATTCACGCAGCTTCATATACCTAGACATTGATTTTCAGAAAGCCACCTGCTGTTCGTTACCCCTCTGCTTTATAGCAGGCTTGTACTTATTACATTGTTTTGCATTAGCAAATGGAACTAAACACTTTTGACCTATTTCTGTAGCTTTAAATGAATCATAAACACATCTGTAAGATTACAGGTACATTTACATCTATCTAGAGAGGTGGTGACTACTGAGTTATTAAAAATGTGTTCTATTGGTTGAAATACAGTAATAGCATTAGGAAGAAGTGCTAATATGTATTTGATCTTATTTTAAAATTATGTTCAAAGAACATTGTTATAGCTATATTAATGGTTTGGTTCACATTTTCTTACAAATGCAAAAAAAAAAAAAATTTTTTTTTTTTTAGGTCTGCTTATGTGTCCCAAACTCCTGGTGTGTTGCCTCATCAGTTGAAGACAATGTCATTGTGGGCAAATTTAATCTATTACATAGGATTCCAAGAATAATTACTGCACTTTCATCTATAAGGTCATCACCATTCATAGCACACCACTACATCCCATTGCTCTGATGCAAAACACACTGAAAATAGCAACAAAAATAGCACGTGGAAATCCACCAACATATTCTCACCTTTAAGCATTTCAATCTAATTGGCATCCCTGTACAAAATCTTTGGTAGGTCACCCTAACTTGTGCCCTCTACCGAGCAAAGTGAATGTGCGTGTTTGTTTGTGCATGTGTGCATGAACCTGAATGTGTATATACTGCAGCATTGAATGTATGCTTGTATATATGAGGGAGTGTGTGATTTTTTAAATGTATTTTATCTTTATAAAAATAGGCATTTAAAGCATTCGCATAGGCTCAGATACCATACCAATCTTTATCAGTTTATTTCCTGCCATTTGCATTACTGTGTACTCCCTTGTTAATCTCTAGCTTCATTCACAGAAGTAATTCAATAAACATCCTTCTCAGCTTCATAGACGGTGCTCAGAGGCTTGGAAGCTGGGGATCAGATCCCTGGGCAGAGCTGCAGCTGAAGCCCATGACCTGTGGCTTTAATTACTGGCTGCAGCTGATCACAGATTCCTGCTGGGGACAGCTGTAGAGTGCAGGATTTTGGCTGGACTCAGGAGACAGAGAGGGCTGAGTTTGGTAGTGAAACACACTTTGTCTCCACTCCTCTCTGTTCCTCTCTTTTCCTTTCCTCTCCTCTCCTTTCTCCTCCCCTTTCTTCTCCTGTCCTCTCATCTCCCCACCTACTTTCCACTGTTATCCTCTCTTCTCCTGGACACATATTTGGCTATGTCCAGGTTCTTATTTATGTTCCTAGTTTCTTTATCTTGCTTCCTTTCCATGAATCTAAACACACACAGAAAGAAGCAAAGACGAGAAGGAAGAGAGGAGGCGAGGAAGAAAAGAGAGCAGCAGAATCTGCTTGCAGGAATTTGGACACCCTCTAAACGAACATGATCCATCACAAGCGATGCTTGTTAATACTTCCATATTTCAACCCTGTATCTGATTTGTTGGTCACCCTGTTAGTAAGTCATTCTGTGCCCTGATCTCAATGAAATCCCCAAAACGAATCCTTCTGCATGCAGACACATATGTACATTCAGAGAGATCTGTGTCTCAATGAGACTAACCTGCTTAATTAAAGGGTACATAAAAATAAGAGATAAAGGAAGATCATGCTACTTTATTAAAACAAATGAGACTGGTAACCTGGTCTATCACTCTTCACAGGTCTGGATGCAGACCAACCAGAAAGATCATCAAATGGCTACTGTCCTGAATTTCTAGAGGTTATAAAAAGCTTGTTCAACATAACAAAAGTATGTGGTATGATAAGGCTGGCTATTAGAGTGTTGCAGCTAAATGTCAAATACCACCATGGCATTACAAGAGCCTAATTAACTAACACAGAGCTACAGGAGATGGACCTTTTAAAAACCAATAGCTTTGGCATTGCAGAAAGCCACAAATTTGAAAAAAGAAATTCTTAAATTCAGATTTAAAAAATATCTTTAATCAAAATGTTTTCAACAAACATATTGTAACGTGTTCAATTGCAAAGTTTTTGGCTTAAAAGCTAATTAATTTTTTTGGTAGAAAAGCATAAGAATAACCATAATCATATCATAAGTTATATACACAGCCACCAATAGCCTTGTCATGTTTCACATTCAGACTATATAAGTTTTTAATAGTCAAAGCCAGAAGGAGAGCACCAGGTCAGTAGAATCGAGATTTGCAACTCACAATGCAGTACTTTATAAATGAGAGGTTTATCACACACGGTAATTTTGAAAGACTGATGAGCACAGTCAACACCTAGGTAAAGAATTTGAAAACAGTAAAGAATGAATATGGGAAATGAGTGTTAGGGCTGTATTACAACTGCAGAGGACTGTAATAAAGGAAAGAGTTCATTCTCTTACAGAGGAACTGTAACTGAACTCAGGTCCACCCTCCCCCGTTTCCAGACTGTGTTCTAACGGCAACGAGGCACACTGAGGCAGATGTGCAGACATAATGACTAAATTTACTCTTTTTCTTCCCGATTTGGAATCACTAATTGTCCCTCTCAGGCCGTGGCTGAGCCATCCGCAGCCGCACACCAGGGGTATGGCAGATGAGGAGCGTACCCTCCTCCCATGCACTCACTCACAGTCCATTGACTCTGGTAGCAGGGCAGGAGAGCTGCCTGGATTCATTCAGAGTTCACTTGACCTAAGCAGGGGATTCCAAACTGTATGCTTAACTCCAGAATGGCATATCCCCTTCTCTGATCACATTGCTGAGATATTTTATGTTTAAAAATTACTATTTTTTAAAACCTGTTTTACGATCTCCTCCTCTGCCATGGATAGAAAAAAAGGGTGGGGGGGTAGGGGGTGGTTTATTAACCTTGGAATATGACACCTAAGGTCAATATAACTACTCTGTCTTTCAAAAATGATTTGTAAATAAATGCATTGTGTTAGTAGCTTATAAGTGAGCTCATATCAAATGTATTTTTAGTTTCTAAATTGTTATGCTGTTGCATGACTGGAAGAAGCCCTTGGTCAACCTCTGACATGTAACATAATTTTTCATAGCCAGTGACACTACAACTGAATCACTATTCCACAATCACCCATCTGCACCATTGAGCAACAATGTCACAATGTCAGTGTACTATAGCTACAAAAAGTAAAAGTAATTTAAACATAAAGCCACTATACAATCCTTTACAGAAATGCATTATAAATATGGGAATATAAGTATCATAAATACCACATCTTCGACGGCTACCTTCATTCTGTTATCGTTATCTCTTGTATATATTATATATTGTGTTCTGGTTGCAGTTCCAGCTTGTTTTGTTGAACATTATTAGACAGACATCTGCTATAAATTCCATGTGAAACAATGTATAATCTGAGGTGTGGTTCTGCCACTGTAATATAACCCTCCTCCTGTGTCACTCTTAAATAATTAGAGCAATAGACTCTCTCATTCATATAATAATTAATTGTTAAAACAATGAATCAATAGAACAGCTAATTACACATAATCAAGTACTCTGAATAATGATCTGCATTGCTAATCTAAGAGAAACAAAAAACATAAATTTGATGCGAGAAATTATTTTTAACACAACAAAATAAAAATAACTACATGTACACTTCCATAAATTAATTATAGCTCATAATTATCAAGAGATCCTAAATCCAGATCAGCAGTCAAAGAAGACCTACTTTAGACTCTGATTAATGGAGCTCAGGACCTAAGGCCAGTGCACACACCGAGCTAGAACTGGCTAACACTGAAGGGATGCAGACATGTGAAAGAGGCAGAAATAAATCTATTGACAATAGTAAGACATTTTTTTCAAAAATGTACGTAGCTGTCCCTTGCCAAATGTGAATTTAATTTGAATTTTACACAGGGAGTGAGCTTCAGTGAGCTAAGTACATCAGGGATGTGCAGTCACATGATAGGGTACATACAGTTTATGCTCCTCCTTGGGGTATATGCTGTAGTGGGGCAGTAGTAGGTCTGCGTTAGCTCCTCCCCTGGCCTAGCAGGTAAGAGGCAGCACCAGCGTTTATCACATTTCTGATTATCCCTTTTGCTTTTTGCTCGCTTCATTAAGATACTAGACTTGCAAGCCAACAAAGCTGTGATGGCAACTTATACAGCTATATTGCCGAACATCTACAGTTCAGCAGAGCACTTATTTTTATTTGCGCTGCCTTTGCACGGGTGTAAATAACAGCGTTGTTTTGATGCTCGTTCAACTGTAGTCTTTTCATGCTGTGTCTGGATCTTCTCCCAACTGACTGAAATGAACAAGTACAAAAAGGAACACAGCGTACAGCACGTGATCATTTCAGAGGTCATAGGGACATGCTTCTTTCATTTTAATTTCGAATGGATAATGCTGGCTTCTTCAAGCAGATCAGCAGCATATTCCCTGTGACGTTAGTGCTTGGGTTAATCCCTGCTAATGACTAGACCATGCTGTGATAGAAGCTATATCACATTAAATTAGACTACATGACTCACAGGCTCGCAGAACCAAAGGCTAGATGACAGCATAAAGTATACCTTTGCTGTCTGAAAGAGACAAATATCAATATATTTTTAAACATTTTACTATACAAAAAACCAATTACAGCATAACAATTGTATTCAAGAGCACCAAAATGAGACCATTTTAAAACAGAAATGGAATGGAACTTACCATCCAGATCCAGAATCTTGCGTGTATGGTGACTGAAAGCATGATAAAGGGTGGCCATCATACTGCAGTTAACTCTTTGCAATACGTTAGTCCACCACCAGCCTAGTAAAGCCAATATTTGCGAATATTTGCCACCCCCAAGAGTTTTCAAAACATAATAAACTGTTCAGATTCAATTATCTGTTGGACAGACAGAAAGATTCAAACATAACAGAACATTCTGTCAATTTAATAAGCTTGCCATCATATTTACTTACCCTTAACCTCTCCCAGAATTCACACATCACATGGTTCAGACCTCCTGATATTGCCTATATTCATGTACTTGCAGTAAAACAAGTTCTGCTGCAAGCTGACTACCATAGATCCAAAATGCTGGTGGGCCAACAGCTGGCTCCAGCAATGGTCCAGATTGAGCTTCCCTATTGCTTTCTCTTGAATTCCTCTCAGAATTCAAGCAATATCCCATAAGCTGCTTCCTTTCCTGTATTACAGATGGGTGTGAGGACTTCCAACTCTTCAACATAATTTTATTTAGAACAATAGATGAGAAAAAAACCTACTTTAACTGCAAATATTTAGTTTGTTGCTTCAATCTGGTAACAGGCAAATTAATTTTACCCATTGTTCCGTTTCTCTCTGGAAATTGTAAATACTTTGATATTCTCAAAATGTGTGAAATATTGAGTCTTTGTTTTGGTTTTTATTCACTAGTAGTGTGAATAAGGTTTTTTCTGTAGGCTAGTTTGTTAAAATCTCCTCTTTTCCTAGGTCAGATTTTCATTTACTGGCAATTCATTTTAGTACTAGATCTGAATTAAAAACATTTTCTAAATAATTTAATGAGGAGTTCTGATTAATATGATTTTAAAATCTCCAGGGAGTGGAAGGAATCTTGGTATTTCCCTTTCAAATCGGTGAAAGAATTTATTTAGTTCTTCATTTATACATGTGACAGAAGCTTTTATGTAAAGTTGTAAACTAACCCAGCAGGCTAAAATAACATGGGCCTTCCTACCTGCTCTGGTATATGAGAAATCGATTTTGTTCCATTATAGGTTGCCATAGAAAGTACCTATAAAATGGCCAGTTCTTCATTTGTGTGCATTCAAGGTCCTCCCCAGATACTGCAAGAGTAATTTTTTTTATATCACCAGCACTGGAAGATTATTTATCTCCAAAGTGAGGCAGCACAGTGATGCTGTGTCGCCTCACAGCAAGACAGTCGTGTTTGTGAAACCCAGCCTTACTGAGTTGGCAAGTTCTCACAGTGCAAAGGTTAGGCTAATTGGAGAGCATAGATTGCCCACAGGTGTGAGTGAATAGCTTGTGTGCCTTTTCCAAGAATAGGCTGTTCTCTGGAAGTGGCCTAACGAAGTCCAGTGATAATGCTGCACCACCTATAATTTAGTTCCCACAGTTGAAAACACAACTCAGACATCTCGCAAAGAACCTAGAACTGGAAATACCAACAGAGAACGTCTACATACTTTTGTTACCGTGGATTTGGAATGGATAAAGAAAATGAGAATTTTCTACATTATTCCTATACATGCCCCCCAACCCCAGAGATCTCCTTAATCATTATTTCCAATATAGTAATGATTCCTTTATATTTAATAGATATGATATATAAAAACAGAAATGGGAAATACTCCACTTCCAAAGCAAACTTCACCAACTAGTTCAAGTGAGCTTTACAACAGAGTGTACAGGTGACAAACCCACACATTTGTACTTGGATACAATCTTCAACAGGATGTGGGACCTCCCTGGTGGGACCCCCTGCATAATGTGGACCAGTGGGGGGGGGGGGACCAAAAGGGTTGGGGCACCTTTGTCTGGTGGCAGCAGGGCAGGAAAGGTACCTATATTAACTGGGCCATCCTGTATTTCAGCCAAAAGTGTTTTTTTCCCCCCCATACAAGAGTAAAAACCCCTGTTTTTTGGAAAGCAGGGAGGTAGAATTGTCCCTCTGTACAAATACTTTTCTTACTTAAAAAAGAAAAATATGACTGCAGACATTGCTTTACCACCACCAACCCACCCAGAAGCACATTGCTGCAATTTATATGTACGATACCATTTATATCTCCAACTGACTGGCAGAGCCTTTTAGGACACCGCCCATATATACAAATAGAATAATCTATCTTCTATTGACTCATACATTACATCTTACTCCATTTTATATTTTTTCATTTGGAGACACATTCATACTCTGGCGGGTCTTAGCAGTTATCAGCCTCTAGTGGCAACACTGAAAGATGGAGCAATATGCTTCCATCTTTGCATGCCTGTGAAATGCTTGTTTGAATGTTTTCAATACCAATTATTGAAGCAATCTTCGTCAAAGATTCAATACATTCGAAAGTTCAAAAGTAAAATTTTTATTCAAATCAGATATATTTAAATACAATAAAATCATATTACAGAGTTATTGCATATTTTTAAAAGATTAAAATGAGAAAATAAAATTATTTTCATCACTAATGTCAAGATGCAGTTGATAAAAAGCTAATTTATTAAACAGCAGCTCAATTACCCTTGACATCCATCATAAAATCACTTACAATCTCTATCGAAGACTTTGGGAAGCAAAATATCATTGCATAAAGATATGAGAAGATTAAGTTCAATGTGCTATGTTTATCATGTGTTGTGATTATGTTCACTGTGCTCAGTATTTTGCTTTGATAATGTTCACAGTGCTCAGTTACATTGCTGTGATAACATTCCTTCATTGGTGGCAGCAGCGCGAGTGTTAAATCTTGGAAAGAGGCAAGGAGGCCTGTGCCCTGAGTTACGATGTTGGGGGGCGCTGGGCTGAGGGGAGAGAAAAGAGACAGAAATGGAAGAGAGTGGAAGGAAGGAAGAGAGAAAGAGAGGGTCTGTGGAGGGGAGGAGGGGGGGGGTTGGGAGAGAGGTGTCAATTCGAAGGGGAGGTCCAGTAAGATCACACCTCGCTCGACTGAGCAGGCAGGCTGGCCAGTGCTGGCAGCAGCTCCTGGTACACCTGGATGCCACGCAGGAACACCTGCTCGTTCAGGAATTCGTTATGGTCGTGCAGCAGGATGGGAGTGTGGTTCATTGGAGAGAAGCCAATGGCAGGGAGACCCACCTGTGTGAAGAGACACGCATCATTTCCTGTGAGCGAAATTTCAGGGAAGGGGGCGGGTGGTGAATCGACAGGACACAGCTTTCATTCAGGCTGCAGCATGAGGTGCAGAAGAAGATTTCAAATTGGAAGGAAAAGGTGAAAAGCACAAGAAAAGATGGTGGAGTAGGAACTATAACAAATGTCTTAGCAAAGAACAGTTCTGTGGGCATCCCCTGTGTGCACCAGGTATATCCCTTAAGGTGGGAGTATACTTGATAAGGCGAATACAAACGTGTGTATGCTGTAGTACTCATTGCGGCTTCAAACTTAGTTTAGTGACACTCCACGACAGCAGTCAGTGCAGATTCAAACGTCTGCTGCACTAAGCACCAAGAACAACAATGGCTCCAGTAAAGGAGTAGGAACTCTGACAGATGGACACTGATGATAACCACAGTCGCTTTAGTTTATTTAGTGCTGCTAAGTTAAGAACAAAGAGAGGTTGGTATGTTAATCTGCTCAATCAGACGAGAAGATGGGACGCAGCCAAGCCAACGCATCCACCAATGCGATATTTTACACCAATTACAGGCAATTTCTACATTTACATCGGTCTGCGAACATCTCGGCTTGTTCGACCAGCAGGAAGGTGCACACTGCGGTGGCCGAAGTCAAAGTGGAGTTTTGTTTTATACACAAATTAGTCATTTTACGTCATTTAGTTTATATGAACTAGCCAAAGTTTTTTTCTGCAGGAAGTATGCTTTAGTGTATAGAAAACACTCACCGCTCTGATAAATCGGCTGTCTGAAGCTGCTGGGAATATTTCTTTCTGCAGATTCATATTCCTGAGAAAGAAAGAAAGAAAGAAAGTAAATATACTACACAATGGCTAAGTATTTCATGATGGGTAAGCGCCTTTAACTAGTTCTTTCACCACATTCCCCAGCAAATTCTGTAGAAAGAAAACACTAGGCATGCCCAGACCCTGGGTATTACCAAGGGGAACAATCGCTCCCAGAAACAGAAGCGTATTACTTTCTAGCCATGAACAATACTGCACCCTTGTTTTCTCGCATGTTCAACAAGACACTTCCTCCCCATTATGAGACCTAGACCTAAACTGGGATATTGATAGCCCCAAATGTAGCTTCTATCCCACCAAATGTCTGTGCTTGTAATGATTTTAAACTATTAGCTCTGTAAACCATGACCATGGTAGAGAAATAGTTTGCAAGGTGTTACCATAACACACAACAGAGCCCAACAGATTTCACCAAACCTTTTTTATACTGAGCCCATCACATTTTCAATCACTAGATAGCCAGCCTAGTTTTCAACAAGCCTATAATGACATCCTTCGGGATGACTGAAAGAGAGGATCTACTCGCTGACCTGTAAGAAGAAAAACCCACATTACATGATGTAGCCTATCATTAATAGTATCATAGTATAATTTCACTGACTTTCCAATCGGAATAGCCGAACGAACGCCATACCAGAGATAGAAAAACTCGAGACTACTGGGTCAAGCCAGCGCTGCTACTTACAACCATCTCTTGGTTTGTAATATAAATTTTGTTGCCAACGTTATCTGGCTAGGTTAAAAATGTGCTATGAAATACGATGGATGAAGGGTGTTAGCTAGCAAACGTTAGCTTTAGGTAGGAAATCCCTTCCTATTTAACACTAACTTGTTTCTTAGCATGATGTCACTGATGTAGATATATATTTATATATTTTTTGGTTGACTACAGCTGTATTTTGGAGATATTTGGTGTTTTATCATTCCTCTTTCATTTCCTTTGCCTTTGAACACACTGAAATACACTTACAGACAGTAACAGTAGGCTTCTTGCGTTTAATGGTGGTTCAAAGAAGCACAGTTGCATTTCGCCACCTACTGGACTGAAGTGCACTAGCTGCGCATGAGTGTTTCAACAACCGCGAGTAAGTCAGTCGGTCAGTCAAACATTCAGAAACAGCCAGTCCCCAGGGTCCAGCAAAGTTCCAAAATTGCCTGTCGTAAAAAAAACAGTACTTTGTTTTATTAAAAGAAATAAAATGATATTTATTTGTTTAATGATTTATTTGGATTAAAGTACGCTCAACGCAGTCTGAATGATTTGTTTTTTCAAACAAAAACACTGATCGAAGACCCACTGTGCTGGAATTTACGAATTAGCGAATGAAACTGAATGAATATTAGAAATAGCTGAATAATCTAATAGCACCTAAGGACAAATTAACTGATTAATCACACTGCCAGAGGGAATACGGGAGCTAATTAATCACACCTGCAAGCCACAAACAGCAGAGACCATAAAGCACAGCTAGGAGAACAATCAATTCTACTGTCAGGACATGGAACAGTTGCAAGACCTTTTCATGGGGAACAAGATAACCCCTATCAATACCCATCTGACTGAATGAGCCAGAACTCTTTATCCCTGGAGGAGGGGGTTTCTTGATGGTGGGGGGTGTTACAGCCCTATTCCTCACGAGACCTGATTTGGACAAACTAAGGGGAATGTGGAATGTGGACGGTTTGCTCAGGGTGCCATTTAAGGGAAAACCAAAGGGGGGGGGGAGAGAATTCTCCTGGTACCATAGTCACCTCATACGAGTATCTTGGGCGTGCATCAGGAACCTCTTTGTGTTCCTTTTCTTTGTCTGAGTATGTCTTTTCTTTTTGTATAGCATAGTGTTCTTTAATTGTCTTTTTTTTTAAAGTTTATCTTTTGACATAATTGTAACTTCCTATTCTTGGTTAGTGCCAACTGTCATGTTAAGTCATAATAATGAGTTTTCCCCTTTTCAGTGTATCCAAGGTATGTGCTTTGCTTGTATGCTGCCTGAGGTGTGCATCTCTGCAAGACCAATTGCCCTTATTTATGGTTTTGGGGTAACACCGTTGAGAAAATTCTAACTGTGCTTATTGATAGTTTCACCAGATGGATGTGCAGCTGCTGCTGTTAGAGTCAATGTCCAGATGGATCCTAGTGCTAGGATCATAAAATAATATAGTCATATTATGACTATATTACAGGATATTGCGATAGTCTCACTAAGTAGATGGAATACTTATGGCTCCCTGGGATAGCTGTTAGTTTTGGGACCCGGAAATACATATTTTTCAGGGTCCGGCTGCCCAACATTTCATATAAGCACACCCAAGTCAATGCGTGTAGATATGTGAACCCGTATTTGCACATAAACATCCAGGTTACAGACAAAATCCAAATCCTTACACACCTCACAGGAAATAAATTAAACTGTTTTGTGAAACAGTGTATGCTCACACTCACATAGCTTTGCACGTCGCGCTGAAGATCTTCCACCAGGGGTTGCTGTCTTCAGTAGATGTCAGGTCCTGGTTAGTGTGTTTCTGGAGAAGAGGCACAGTTTATCAATGAATCTGATAAACTCACTCATGCTAGGGCATGGGTGCCCAACATTGGCCCTGCAGAGGCACGAGGTCAGCTGGTTTTCACTTTCACTTTCACACTTTGACAATAATTTGTATATTTGCCAATACATTGATAAGTGCTGTAATTTATTTTCTTATAATGGGAGTATATTTTATTGGCAGCATATTCTATTTTGGTGAGGGCCTCCGGCCTGTCTACCCCACACTCTGGACGCAGTCTGTACACTCACCTGCGCAAATTCATACGTAATGCCTTCTCCTGCCTCTTTACACCACCGCTGAATCTGCGCTTCAAACTCCTGAGAAAAGGGGGGAGATAGGGAACAGGGAGAGGGGGGGTAGGAGAGAGGGGTAGAGAGACCATTTAAAAAGTTATATAAAACTCAGAAGTGATCAGAATATACTGTTTCTATGTTAAACAGGCATCGTGTGATTCGCTGAGCTGCAGCGTGAGACGCACCTGTAGGTTGACCGTGGGTGGAATTCGTATGTCGAAAGTGGCATCCATTTTTTCGGGGATCACATTGTAGGCCACGCCCCCTTTTACCATGGTCATGTTCACAGTGGTGACATCACCCAGTGTAAGGCACTCGCTGGTGTTCAGCCTGCAGCGGGGCACCAAACAAATCCATCAGCCACTGTTTCTGTGCCATCACAGCCGTTGCTAGTAGCTGAAACAGGTGCACTGCTAACTACTATATGGAATGACTGACAGGTGCAGTTCAACATTCAAAGGAAAATGAATACATACATGGTAGGGACTGCGATAACATGTTTGATTAGAGGAAAATGTGGACAGGTAAGATTGTAAGTGCTCTACATGAGGTCAACACAACAGACTATGCAGACAGCAGTCAGCATCTACAGTAAATAGACTGGAATCAGCCTCAGTACAGTACATAGAATGTAGTCAGCTTCAGCACAGTGCACAGCAATGCACTCAGCCTCAGTACAGTACATAGACTGTAGTCAGCCTCATCGCAGTGCACAGCAATGCACTCAGCCTCAGTAAAGAGCACACCACTGCAGTTAGCCTCAGTATAGTACATAGACTGCAGTCAGCCTCAAAACACACGGTCTGTGGTACAGCAGAACTCCAGCAGTCTCACCGATGTTTCTCCTGTTCTCTGAAATCCAGGAAAGAGTTTATGATTTTGCGCTGGAAAGAGAAGAAGAAATGTAAATGATTGAACAGTGCAGCACTAAGAGCCCTGCTCCTGCTGTCGGGAGCGGGTGACCGCATTCTGAGACACTCACCAGTTTCTCTGCTGCAGTGTTTTCCACAAACCTGGAGCCGTGGCCTGGACTACCGGGACACCGCACCGTGATCCCTGAGGGAGAGGGGCCAGAACAGGCATGAGTATGTGTGTGTGTGTGTACGCATGGATGTGCAGGAGTGTGTGTGTGTGTATATACAAGTATGAGTAGGAGTGTGTGTGTGTATGCATGTATGAGCGGGAGCAGGAGTGTTTGTGTGTGTGTGTGTATGCATGGATGTGCGGGAGTGTGCGGGTGTGTGTGTGTGTACATGGATGTGCAGGAGTGTGTTTGTGTGTATGTATACATGTATGAGCAGGAGTGTGTGTGTGTGAGCGTGGGTGTGACACTGTCCTCACAGACATTTTCCATAACTCTAAACTGCTGATTCACTGCTGATCTTACTTGCAATTCTGACTAATTTGCGTTTTTGTTTGTGATAGGCAGCTGTTTGTACCATGCCTAAAGGTAAAAAAGTAAGAACACTGTGAATGAATTATAAATATAAGAGTGACATAATTTTCTTGCTCACTCTGTCATGCCTGAGCTTTATAATGAAGTTTACTTTTGTAGGATAGGACTGGGATTACCTGGAATACTATGGTTACTCATTAACCAGTGAATAAGTACATTTAAGGAGTGCATGTGCTTTAGTTAGTAGTAATAATTTTGGAGTTGTAGGTGGCAGAGCAGTGACTTGGGAGGCAAAATGGATGATTTCAAATTGGGGAGATAAAACGAGAACAAACAAACCAAGAAAAAGGATGTCACCACACATGCATATACTCACACCAGGGACATCTCTCCCCGTAAAACACAGTGAATGACTCTCCTGGATTGGCCAGACCTGCAAAGAGAGCACAGAAAAATCTGATTTCTCTGCACTGTACTGCGCTCAGGAGGGGAGTTTACACTACTTTGTGTTAATTTGATAGCCAAGACCTATGGCTGATACATACACTCTCTTTCTCTGTCACTGCAACGTTAGATAGAGGCTATAAGAACTCGACATGGCGCTGACTTTTTTTTCCGAATCCGAATAATAACGAGCAACTTTGAGTAGAAGAATAATCCATCACATTATTCGTGCTTTCCCGATTACAGTATTTGGATTCGGATACATCCCTACTGCAGAGGAGGGGAGTTTACACTGCAGAGTACAGCACTGAGGAGGGAGGATAACACTGCAGAGCACTGCACTGAGGAGGGGAGTTTACACTGCAGAGTACTGCACTGAGGAGGGGAGTTTACACTGCAGAGTACTGCACTGAGGAGGGGAGTTTACACTGCAGAGTACTGCACTGAGGAGGGGAGTTTACACTGCAGAGTACTGCACTGAGGAGGGGAGTTTACACTGCAGAGTACTGCACTGAGGAGGGGAGTTTACACTGCAGAGTACAGCACTGAGGAGTTCACACTACACTGGCAGGTCCCACACAGCTCACCTTCGTCCAACGCAAAGCCGATGTTTAACGCCTGAAACTCCGGGTGCTTCACAAACATCTCCATTCCCTTATGACCCCCAACCTCCTCGTCTGAAAACAGATGCTTTAGAACACACTGCCAAGCAGAAAGAACCACACTTACAAACCTTAACCATTATAAGACAGAACACATGTTCTGAATTGGCTCTTAAAATTGTTCGGAGTATTCAAACCCCCGTTAATGACAACAAGGCTATCAACAGTTATTTATCCGATGACTGTCAGGAGTAAATCAGACAATAGCAGAAGTATTCATAGAAATAATACAACAAAAAGGAGCAGGTCCCTCACCGGGAACAAACATAAGGTGGATAGTCCGAGCAAACCTCTTTCCCTCTGCTTTGAGCTTGCGGACAGCTTCAATATACCTGCGAGACAACACAGATACCTCACTGTTACATACATTACATACATACATATACACGCACACACGTACACAACCACACACATCTCACTGCTACAAATATGTGTACACATACAAACACACACGTTAGAACACATAGATACAGGAAGTGTCTCCATGTAAACCACATCGAGACAGGAAGCATCTCAGTGCTGACTACATCAAGACAAGAAGTGCCTCTCTGGAAGAGTACATCCAGGCCCTCGGAGGGGCCTCTCATGACGTCACACTCACTGAATGGCGACAGATTTCATGTCCTGTGTCCCCCTGCCATAGATGTTCCCCTCGGCATCTTTCACAGCAGCAAAAGCATCATACTTCCAGCTCTCCTGTGGAACACAGAGGATAGGGAGGAATGAGCTCAGTGCTCAGAAGACCAAATGAGGGGGTGGAGCCAAAGGCTGAGAGGCACCACGTGAGAGGCAGAGCCAGGTACTGTGAATTGATGTAAGGGCGGCGCCCCGCCAAGAGCAGCCTTACCTGGAACACAGGCACCACATCCATGTGAGAGTTGAGCAGGACTGACTGCAGAGCCATGTTGGTACCAGTCCATGTGATGATGGCTACCACTCTGCCAGGGCACACCTGAGGAACAGACTCAATGAGGTACCCCCAAGCAAAACAGGGAAAGATAGTATATAGGTGCAGGAGATGGGGCAGTTTAGTGGCAGGTGGTAAGGCAGTATTGTGGTCTGTTTGGGAGGCAGTAAGGTGGTCCCATACCTCCACTTTCTTCATGGGCAGCTCCAGCTCTTTTGCCATCCTCTCCAGAAATCTCAGAGCAGCACCTGCAGACACACATTAAAACTCTCCTAACTCCCAGACTTACTTGTGTGCTGATTTTGATTCTTAACATGTTTCTGAATACAGTCCAAAATCAGTTTGCTTATCCATTTGAAACATACACATAAAACACTGCCCAGTCACCCCCTGCTATTATCATTGACTAATATCTTAAAATGTTATAATTCAAGCTGATGACAAAAGGTCATATTTGAACTGCATATTACCCATTTATACAAAGTAGTAGCAAAGTAATTTCATGTTACCCATGCCACAGAAATTCCACGCCTGCATTCAAACCTGCAACCTGATAGTTCCCAGCTTTGTTCCTACTAGTGCCATAAAATACAGTCGTGCCTGTACTCCTCGCAGCATCAGGCAATATTCCAAATGGCAATCTGCCTGAACCACTGCATTTCAACTGACTGTACAAAGTTCTTTTATCTTTCTTTCAGGGACCCATGATAAGTTACTGAAAATAATCAGCTAGTTTAATAATTACACAGTTAATTTATTCCCAGATTTTCTTCCTACTCGGTAAGCTATTATTATTTTTCACCTTCAAAAATATTGTGTTTGTCAGGGTTAGTGCTGGGAAATGTAACTGACCCTTTCAACTGGACAGACATGCTCATACATTCACACTAACTTATATACTCAGATACACATGTATGAATTCACAAATTACTAGCACCCCTGTCACTATATATACGGTATAAACATCACTATTAAACGGGGTTAATTTGATCCGGCATACTGATTGGGTGAGACAGCGTCCTACTGTGATTGTAACCGATACAGTAACAGTAGGCCTACTTCAAACAGCCTTTTTATAAACAGCTTCACTCTGCACGCAAACTGTTACTTATTAAATAAAATGAAAAAAATAGATAATATCGTGTCATCAGCAAATTGTTTCAATATGTTTTAACCATTATAAAAGCAATACGACACTCCAAGCCGTGCTGTATCGTGTATACAGTCATGGCTACAGGAGGTTACTGACACTCTACTTTGTGTCATGCCTAACAACATCCCTGTAGCAGTGACTGTATTCATGATACAGCACAGCCTGGAGTGCCGTATTGCCTAAGTAGAAAAGTCCATGTTCTCATAATGCATCACAAAAGCTTTGGGGTTTAAAAAGCAGCAGACACTCAAAAACAACTCCACCTCTAATGGTACCAAGCCAACCCAAGCGTTGTCTGGAATGTTCACATTGTCTACATTTCACTAATGCAAAGGACACCAGAGTTTCCCTGCATTTTCAGGTTCAGTGGAGCCTACATGGTTGAATTAAGTTAAGACCTTGCTGAGGTAAAGGAAAGGCAGGCTATCTGATGAACAACACCCAGCACTATGGTCCCATACCATAATCAGGCTCCGGATGGACCGTCTTCAGGCGGAGATACTCTCTGAACAGGGAGACCGAAGGGTGTTCAGCCAAACCTCCCTGGCCCCCGCCACCCATGGCACTTGGTCCATTCTTGTCCGGTAACATGTCACCTGAGAGCCCTGCCAGAGAGGAAAAGGAGAGGCTTTTACACCACGCAGCACTTTCTCCCCCTTGTCATTCAATGGACTGTCCAGGCTAAGCACTTTTTTTTGATGGCAGAGCTGTACATAAGTTAACAACATGAGTGTGGTGGTGGAGCAATTATTATTGTTAAATATAATAAGATGCCCCCATTTGCAAAAAAAAAAAAAAAAAGTTTTGTAAGCTAAAATAATCTTATACTGCTTTATACTTAAAATGTCTTGTTTGCACATTGGTGTATGACCTTCATGATCAACCTCATTTCAATTAATACTCGAGGTAATATGGTTGTTGGGGAAGTAAGTATTCATTGCCCTGGTACAATGTTCAGCATTCTGAATACTGAACACAAGTGGTGTTGCATGCTAAAACCCTACAATTAATCTACCTTAAAAATATGTTTTGTGATTCAAGACTTGAGTATAATGTTGTAAAAGGTTACCAATCCTGACATCAGTCTGCAGTTTGTTAGTTACAACTGCTTATATTTAACTAGTTCGTTTTCTAATTAGCGCACTTATTGAATACAGTCCTTGCTGAAATAGTTAACCAGCAGTAACTAGCTAGCTAATGTCAGTGTTTGTCAAGCTGTCAACAAATATAAGATGATGTGGTTTCAGTTTAGTTCAAGGTCAGAAATCTTCATTGATTGATCAAAGAGAGATAGCCATTACAGCAATCTTCCCAACTGAGCAGTTGTCTTGGCGCTGTACAACACAATCCCGAAGTGTATACGCGTAGTAGCTGGAATGTTTTAAAATCTGATTAGCTGGACTAGACTCAGTGAAGAAAGAAAATGACAGGCGATGCACAAATGTGAACCAGCTGCATTTATTTGTACATCAGCAACTTTTATTTGTGGACCTGCTGTATTTATTTGTGGATCAGTTGCATGTATTTATTTTTTAGCCAATAATACCCACATATACACAAATCCGATCAGAGCCAGTTTATAATCTTAAGGATTGCATTTCGGGACACCTTGGAAAGTTTAAAATAAACAGATGTATGAGTCAAACTTCCGAATGGTGTGTCGCGAACATAGGCTATTGGGGAGTATATCAACTTGAACGTCACATAATGGGCTAACACAGAAGTGAAAATGTAGCCCAATTGCTTCAAGTGTTTCACGCAAGCCAAGCTTGAAATTGAAAGAAGCTCGTCATCTGAACTATCAACATTGCAAACAGCTATGTAGCTAAACAGCGTTTAATAACAAACTATCTCAGATCTTTGACAACGTATCAAGGTTCAGACAGAACGGAATAAGACAAGTCAAGCGGTTATAGCGAAGGTAAATCGTACGCATTATAACATTTCCAGAGGCAAACGAGACAAGCGTTTACCAAACTAGCGTTAGCTGACAATGGTAATGGTCGTGTAGAGAACGGAAAAGAAAGAAACGGAATCGCTGTATCACGAAATGTTGCGGCATGGCCCGAACTCCTTACCTTGTATGTGGGTGTCTGTAAACAGCATAGGGTGTACGGTAAACAGCCAATCTAGGCAAATTTCGCAGTCAGACAAGGCCAGTCGATTGACGAGTTATTATTTGTTAATGACATTTTGTGCAGTGTACAGACTTTCCAACAAAGAACAAAAATGTTAGCATGGGGCATCTCTGATTACAAAAACAACAAAATAAACGCGTGCCACTTACAGATCACGACCCTGTATTCAGCGTCCCCTGAAGAAATTCTTCAGGAAAGATGTAGGCTTAGCTAATCGAGTGTCAGGACTTTGCTCAAGCTTAGATATAAATCATTTACTGCTCTACATAGGGCTTAAAAGAGGCGTGGGTCAAGTTGCAAGCTGACAAAAAGTAGAAACCAAGGTGATAATCATCCAGAAACAGTACACCAATACACATCTCAGAATGATCACTCATGACAGTACAGGCTGTCCAGATCAGATAAGGTGAGGAGGGGTGTTCATATATTCATTGAAATGACCTGGGGATCTGGGGACTGGTATTCTGTAACGATCCTATCCTCACAGAGCACCAAGTTCTGACAAAGTGAAACTGATTGTTTACACTACACATCTTACTATGTTTGCCATTTGATGTTTCTAAGAGGTTGAATTGGCTTTTTTCCTTAATACATTCTCTAATTTTTTTTATTAATCTCATTATTTTATGATACATGGAATCAACTCATTACCCTTAATATACATTCTAAAAAGACTTTTAAAAATACTTTTTTAGAAGCTTCCAGCACAATATACGATAAATAAGACTGTTAAACAATTTTGAATCCTTGCTAAGAAAATGTGAAAAAAGCCAATGGTCTACTTTCAGTGCATACATAATCTACTAAATAAAACCACACAATAGAACCTTATTTTTTTCTTTATTGTAACCATTGAAACACCCACTTATATTGGAGATATTCACTACTGATGATGAACAAATTTCAGCAATGTTTCTGCAACTTTTCATCAATATTTTTCAAAAGAATTTGTCAGATAAAAAGCGAGTGCCTAAATTGATGCTTTTCTGCAGTCTGCTGTAGCTTACGGAGTCATTCACTGAAAACGGCGAACTCATACTCAAGAACATTTCCTATTTATAATTTTTACATTTACAAAAATATTTAAAACAATAATGACAGTTATAAAAACAAAACAAATATTACCTGTTATTATTACAGCATATATTAAGCCATATACAGTTAAACCTCTATAATACATACAACTTCATAGAAAATAAATACAGAAATTTAAATAAAAATAAATAGCAGTCACAAAATCATAACATTATTAGTGGCAAAATGATAATTCACTGAGGCTACTGAGAAGAATCCTCAGATTTGAACTTGACATTCAGCAAATATTTAACATATTTTAAATGATAAATATCAGAGACAGAGTAAATGTATTTTACAGCCATGACTAAAACTGTACTGAACAAGCACTTTGGAAACTGGCATAGCTATGATGACTATTTACCCAGAGTACCTTCAATGTCTCAAATGTTAGAATACTACAGCAACTTCTGTACCACTGCAAGGTAACCTGTTAAGCAGAATAAAACATGACAAATAAATGGCTTGAGGACATTTCCCCATGTAACGAGAGGGTAACAGTGATTTGTTACCCAAAGACCACATCCCAAGGTCTGGGAAGACGGGTCAAGGGAACTAACCTCCAAGTCAGCTGACTTCTTAATAGTCTCTAGCTCAAGGAGTCACATGTGGCAAAGCGGCTGATGGCAGCACATTTAAACCAGCAGAATGAAAGATCTCCCCTTCCACCGTCATTTAGCTTCCTTCTCTAGTAGAAAAGACTTCCTTAATTCACAGGGGTACGGCACAAATCTAAAAATAGATTGGATTTTCTCGTGCTAAATACAATAACCCCCTTCTCTAATTCCTCCTCCACTTTTCCCACCTCCTTCTTGTCCTATTCCTCCCCCTAGCTCTTCTTCTCCTGGTCTTACTCCAGCTTGCTGAGGAAGTCTAGCAGGGCCTGGTGAAACTCCCGGGGCTTGTCCATGTAGCAGGCGTGTCGCGCGCCGGCGAGCCGGATGGCGGCATGTCGGGGCAGCTGACTCAGGTTCTTGTAGGATTGAGCCCCCAGGTTAATGTCCTGCTCTCCATACACAATTAGAGTTGGAGTCTGTTAGAAAACAGGTGGCAAAACATGGGTTTTACAATGACGCCACACCAGTGTGGCTTCCAGAAGAACACCGGACCGAGATGGGTTTCAAAATAACACCAGACCGAGTGTCTGTCCCGTTATACTTCAAAAGATTGTTTCACCTCTATGAGGGGCTCATCAGGGCAATGCCATCGTCGTCTGTTTAGAAGTTCACCATTTATGGCTGATGAAAATCTCTTTTGATTTGTTAATTTTACATGCAATACAATTGACAATTTGCACAGGGTCTGCTTAAGCATAGATTGATTGAGTTAACCTGATAAATTAAAGTACAATACACGGATATGTATATCAGTGTTTACCCTAGGATTTTTTTCCAGCAGCGGCACATGGGATTCGCAAGGGTTCTCAGGTTTACGATGAAACTCATGGTTGCATGCGCGCACACAAACGCCCAAGCGAACACACAGCTGATTCATGGAACTTTACTACAGCTGATCCACCGATGTTCATGCCAGCATCTCATTTACACGTGCCATAAAGCCAGTCATCCACCAATGGTTCAATATTCAAATGTTATTCAAATTGTATAAAGAAAAACTTTTTTTTTAAAAGCATGAAAATTAACATTAGAATATGAAAGAGAAAAATGCAGCTTGTCTTCATTTCAGCTGCATACGTATCTTTTCCTCCACTGGGAATATAGTGAATAAAAATTGATTGGAACTGGATTCTTCACAAGTGGACTGTCTGGTGTTTTTGGCAAATAACCTACAAGCCTTCCATTGGTATAAAATGCTTAACCAATTAAAGGGACAGTCCACCTTCTTCACAAGTGGGCTGTCTGGTGTTTTTGGCAAATAACCTGCAAGCCTTCCATTGGCATAAAATGCTTACCAGTTAAAGGGACAGTCCAACTTTTTGGGAAATTCGCCCATAGTTAGACGATAAGATCGATACTAATTTAATCCCTGTGCGTCCAGTACAAAAATATTAGACCGTATCGACGGGCTACATGCTAACTGTGCTACCACTATGGTTGCAGAGAGGAAGCAATGTTAGCTTTATTAAATCATGATGGAATTTTAACATGTTAATTCTATGGCATGCCACTTCACACCACCGCTACTTACCCCCTTCACTAACAATTTTCCTGGGGTAAGCCCTGCAGTCCAGTTGATATAGTGGAGCTAAGTCTAGTAGGTGCTTCACTCAGAGCACAGCAGCAGCATCTCACTTGGTTACTGAACCTGCAGTACTTGGGTTGCGTGTACGTAAAAATTGACGAAAGCTTCAAAAGTATGAAAGCTTCTAGGTCTGCACATAGGGATGCCCTCCTACACACTCATTCATTTACCCTCTCACCCATACATGCACACATTCACACTTGCACACACACACTAACTCACACATTCAAACCCACCGGCACATACACTGGCCAGTCTGCAGTCTCACCTGGATAGCCTGGTACTGCTGGGGTGTGTAGTTCCTGGTTCCCACAGGGGCGATGGGGATGAAGCCACGCAGCTGGGCCCCGTGTTTAATGAGGAAGGGCAGGGAGAAGTGTCCGCTCATGGAGGGGCTGAGCAGCACTGGGGTCCGCACACCCAGCGCCTCCAGGAACCGAAGTAGCAGGTCCACCCGGTTTTGATCCGTCTTCAACGCATCCGAGTCTGGGGTGTTACCAAATCCTGAAACACCAAAAACAAAACTATGTTAATGTAATTTATTTATTTCTTTTTTAAACCTTTAAACAGAATTCCCATTGCTGCACCATGCTCTGTTAAGACTAGTACATCAAAATTTGCACAGTCAGACAATCACTTCTGTTTCCCTTTGTAGTCCACCAGCTGAGCTACTGCAGCTACTACACCAGAAAACTACGTAACTCGAGCAGCTGATGCTGGCAAATCCCAGACAACAGACTGATCTGTGTGCAGTAACGAGACAGTGACATAACTGCCTAAGAAGAGCAATGAGGCAGTGATAAGCCCATAAGGAGACAGGCTGAGTGCAACTGAGACAGATTAAACAGGCTCGCACCTGGCAGGTCCAGTGCAAGGGCCTGGTATCCGTTGGTGGCCAGCAGAGCCAGAGTCCCGAGGTCCTCCCAGGTTTTAGAGGTGAACGCCTGGCCATGCAGAAGAACCACCTGCAGTCTAGAGGGACGGGAGCACAGGCAGATCACCATGGGTCACTGTACTGCATCTCTACCAACCACCCTCTCTAACAATGTGTGCAAAAAGATATTAATAGTTTGGGTAGGCCTGGAAATAAATTAATCCACAGAAAGCAGTTACTTGCAAAAGAAAAACGCTGCCTGTGAGAGATACTAATTCCTATGCATTGACATGGGGGTTATATCATTTTTAGCTCTGTCCTTGAAGATGTAATGGAAAGGAAACTGTTCCAATGACTGACACATGCCTGCTGGAGGACACTTCCCAAAAATGCCATTTTTCCCCCTCACCCCCTTGGGTCACCCTGGAACTTTAAGTTACAAAGGAGGCATGCCATGGTTGGCAAAAAAAAACTGTGGCAAATTTTAAGCCACAAAGCAATTAAGTGGTGCAAACCATACCATAACAGCTCATTCGTATGTCTTACCTGGGTAGTATCTGCCTCCCTGCACCATCGATAGGCAGGGCCTCCCTGAAAAACAGAGGCGGATCTCCGGGGAGCTGTCCGGTACGGACTGTGACGTTAATGGTCGGAGGAGGTGGAGGTGAGGCCACTGATAGCCCCATCCTTTGAACCTCCAGAGACGGCTCCATGCTGCCCTGACGAATGGCCGGTAGCAGCAGGTACAGCAGCAAAGTAGCTAACAACACCAGGCCCAATACGACCAGACGATTACGCAAAAAGTTCATTTTACGGAGCTGTTTCACCTATAGGAAGGACGGGGAGGGAGAAATGTCAGACCATGGTATCCCACGGGAATGTTGGCACCTCGCGCTGCGAACTGAAACCAGTACGAGGCACAAATAAAACCAAATATGTGAGAATGATTAACAATCTATCTAGCTAATGTAACGAATTAATGTCTAACGTCAGTTACTTGGAATGAGCTAACAACAGTTACATGTTTAGTCAAACATGTTCACGGAGAAATATATCGCTAGGTAACTAGCGTTATGCATCTCTAGTGCAACATTCACAAATATAATTGCCCGGTGGAGCCTCGATTGCCACAGCCGCGGAGATAGACTAGCCAAGTTACGACAGCATTTCACTGCATACCTTTACACCCGCTAGCTTTAGCCAGTAGCCAGCTAGCTGGATGCATTTGTTTACGTTAGCCATCGTACTAACCGGACATAAATTTATCTACATGCAAGCAATCGCAATGACATCATATACAAGGGATATCACGTTATTCTGGAAATGTAAATAATGCCACCCAAAACTATTTACCGTACTGGGAGAAATCCTCCACTGTATGTACAACCCTGCGCAGCTGTCAGTTAGCCCAAAGCTATCTTGTTAGCTAGCTAGCTACCTACTGTACTGGAGTTTTGTATAACCGGACCGTAAAGGAACCTTTCCGGTAATACGTAATGGGTTCCGCAAGTTTTTTTTTTAAACTCTAAATGATAAAATTACGCGAGGTACCATGACGTAGGAAGTAATCTAAATTGAGGTATAATGACAACATTTCAGCAAATACGCAATGAATGTGCTGATGAATTATCAACCGCGCGCACACAAAAAACGATGGTTTCATGTTTCTGTCAACACGTCTTTTTCAGATGCACACTTTCATTGAATCCTAAGAACAAACCAGGGTTATCATTGCTGATCCAGGATGTAACATAAAACTAACTGTTAAACATAAATCAAACTCAGACTCAAACACCCTGTACCAACAGACGGCTCATATTTGGGGATACTTTTTGGGGGATCACAGCCTTTGCTCAACAAGAAGCTTCTGTCCGTACTCCTGTCTACGTTACAGTCCCGCAAACTGGTGAGTAATATTAGAGTTTCCACATTTTAATGTAATGCCCCATTTATTGAATACAACTGAGGCCTTAGTAAAATGAATGATGTGAGACTAGGGTGCTATTACGACTTGAGAGTGTCATTTCCTCCATTTCCTTCTGTACATTCTAACGCTAACGAATAATGTGATAAAAAAATTTCTTACCATGGATAATCCCTGACTTCTTTACATTCTGGACAGATGTGACTGCTAAGCGAATTTATCGCTGTTACCGTCGCAACACTGTCGACCCAAGCAATGCAGGAAGCGCTGTCATAACATTTCCTTTTGCCGTGAAGAGTGCTTGCCTGACCCAAGCATAGAAACGTTACCACGGCGGCGGAATTATATTGAGAAATACGATCTAAATGGTATTCCAACAGATTTGTATGACTGTAATTTCAACTGGAATTTTGACTTTTTTTGATGAACCTAAAAATGCAGTTTTGGTTAAAATATCACAACCACTAGGGTTGTGAGATTATGAGTAAAATCATAACTGAGGGTTAACATCTATTGCCAGTTATTATCGATGTAGAAATTGTGTTTTATGACAGTAGCTGTGCCTTGGATTTACCAGTGAAATAGCCTATTATGATTGTAGACCAATGTAAGAACATGTCCCCTCTAAGGCAGGGAGATCTAAACTAAGTAAATATTTATGCTAAGCAGCTTAAGTAGTTTATATCAAACCAGCTCATACAAACTGGAGCATGAATGAAATGCCCTGGTTAGCTGTATCAGTTGCTATACATTTTGTAGTCTTTCTTTATTTATTTATTTGTTCATTTTTTTAAATATTATAACCTAATCTACATCATATTCAAGTTCAAGGTACAGTTTTACACTGCGCTCCTAAAAGGTCACTCAGGCAATGCATAAGGTATAAGGCGAATACATAATATTCCACATACTCCTGAGAACTGCTTTTATTCCCACTCAGGTAAGGAACCTCACCTTACTGACCAGGTGAGAGAATGGAACCAGGCTGCACCTTGCCTGAGGCCCCCCCTTACCAGCCCTTGCCTGATGGGCTCGATGATATAATTGCCCTGGAAATCACTGAGGTGTCCCCCGACTTGGTGGTGCTTCAGCTAAAGGAGGACACTCCGGAAGGGTGTGGAGTGGAAGCATACAGAGATGATGGAGATGGTGGGGAACAAGGTCCCGTGTTCATTTGGGAGGCTATGCAGAGGGACGACTACAGCACCCAATGGAGGCCCCCTGGGGCCACCCCAGTACAAAGTCTGACCGACGGACAGATCGGAGAGTACTGCGGAATGACTGTTAACAGCGTGGCTGAGGAGATGTACGCAACATACACCATTCCAGAGACCTGTAAGACAATTATTCTATTCAGTTATTATTATTTGGCACTGGGGCCTGTGCGTAATGGGGGCAATGATGTTGAGTTTCACAGGAGGAACTGATGGGAAATCAAACCAAGAGATATAGAATGTAAAATACACTTGAAATAACAAGATCCAATCACTGCACTTGCTGAAATTTGCCAACCGAAATGACCGAAATGTTAATATAAATGTTAATATAATTCATGAAAGGTTACTTTATAGCAGGGGTCCTCAATCTTATCCAGAAAGGGCCGGTGTGGGTGCAGGCTTTTGTTCCAACCAAGCAATTACACACCTGATTTTACTAATCAAGGTCCTTAGCAAAGACTAGTGGCTGATTAGTAGAATCAGGTGTGCAACTGCTTGGTTGGAATGAAAGCCTGCACCCACACTGGCCCATTCTGGATAAGACTGTGGACTCCTGCTTTAGAGTAAATGGAGACTAACTCAGATATCAGAGACTGAATTGAGATGGAACTAAGATCTAAACCCACACATACAATCAGGTCCAGAATTATTGGCACTCCTGATAAAGATGAGCAAAAAAGGCTGGAGCTAACTATTAGTGAGGTAGCCATCTTTCAGTTTATTGGTTAACCATGAAGCTAAAACCAGCAAAATGGTGCATGTCAGGTTTGCATATATTACGTGTTAGAAGCTGGAATAGTCTATGTCTGGGTCTTTATTTTTCTGCTTCCCTCCGTTTAAGGTTTTGGAAATCTGGAGCTTCAGTTCTACCCATGTGACATCTGTGAGGCCTCTTTCACAGATGAGCAAGAGCTTGAAAGACATGTGAGTGATTCCCATTTCATAAGTGGGGCCAAGAGGAATGAACTGAGAGGAAAGGCTCCAAGCCTCATATGCAAGGAGGGTGGTGCACCAGGACAGACGCCGCCATTTGGTCTGGGTCTCTCACAGCCTAAAGTGCCCATGAGGAAGACTCAATCCCCCCCTCTGCAATGTGTGGTTTGTGGGAGGACTTTCAAGCAGCTAAAATGCCTTCAAAGACACATGTGGTATCACACATGGAGGCAGGGTCCCAGTAATAGTGTATCAGATGAGAAGCAACAGCCTGTGACAACAGGGACTCAAAATCCTTGTCCTAAGTGTGGGAGGACATTCAAGGAGCGCAAAATGCTAGACAGACATCGACGGATTTACCATCACAACCAGACAGTGGTCCTTCACAGGGGCCGCCATCATCCTGACCTGCTAAAAAATGTGAGCCCCCTGAGGTGCTGTGAGTGTGATCGACACTTTGGCACCAAAGAGACCTTCTATAAACACCAGTGCTTTCACCTCCGCAAGCAGCTGAGAGCTTTCAATGCATCAGGGAGGAAGAGCCATGGAGTGAATTTCTATCATTGTCAGCTCTGTGCACTTCCATTCACTGGGGGGCTGGAGTTTGAGCACCACATCAAAGTTACCCACCCTGAACAGTACAGGAAGGCTACCAGAAGGATATTTTCAGCTGGAATGACCAGGAGTAAGAGATCTCAAGCGTTAAAACACAGAGACAAGACTGTCAGCCTGGAAAATGCTGAAGTTGGGTTCCCCCCACAGACTGCTGACCCAGATGAAATACCAGCTATCACAGAACAGCAAGATTCTGAGCCTGTGCAGTTGTCATATCCCTGCCCTGAATGTGGGAAATCGTTCCATATGCAAGCATTGCTCAATAGGCACCAGAAAATGTACCACATTAAAGCTGAGACAAGGTTGCATAACGGTAACAACAGTTATGCCCATCATAAGTGCCCAAAGTGTGAGAAGACCTTCCGGACAAGAAGGATGCTACAAAAGCACAAGTGGATGCATCACAAAAAAAAGGACTTAACGTGCTGCGAGTGCAGACGATGCTTTGGTGCAGCAGAGACCTTCTATAAACACAAGTGCTTTCACCTCCGCAAGCAGCTGAGAGCTTTCAATGCATCAGGGAGGAAGAGCCATGGAGTGAATTTCTATCATTGTCAGCTCTGTGCAATTCCATTCACTGGGGGCCTGGAGTTTGAGCACCACATCAAAATTACCCACCCTGAACAGTACAGGAAGGCTACCAGAAGAATATTTTCAGCTGGAATGACCAGGAGTAAGAGATCTCGAGCTTTAAACCACAGAGACAAGACTGTCAGCCTGGAAGGTGCTGAAGCTGGGTTCCCCCCACAGACTGCTGACCCAGATGAAATACCAGCTATCACAGAACAGCAAGATTCTGAGCCTGTGCAGTTGTCATATCCCTGCCCTGAATGTGGGAAATCGTTCCATATGCAAGCATTGCTCAATAGGCACCAGAAAATGTACCACATTAAAGCTGAGACAAGGTTGCATAATGGTAACAACAGTTATGCCCATCATAAGTGCACCAAGTGTGAGAAGACCTTCCGGACAAGAAGGATGCTGGAAAAGCACAAGCAGATGCATCACAAAAAAAAGGCCTTAACTACCAGAGTGAAATCCGAGGTTGAAGACAAATGTTCACAGACTGGTGACACTAGAGGCTCATGCAGTGTAGCAACCAACACAGAAGAGCAAGGATCTGGAACATCAGACCTTCTACATCAATGCGGTGAGTGTGGCAGAATATTCCAGGTGCGCAAGATGCTGGACAAACACCAGCGGATTTACCACCGAGACCATTCTGCGGTTCTTCGCAGGAGCCGCAGTCACCCTACCGTGAGCCTCCTGAGGTGCTGTGAATGTGATCGACACTTTAGCACCACAGAGTCCTTCCATAGACACCAGTGCTTTCATCTCCGCAAGCAGCTTAGAGCTTTCAATGCATCAGGGAGGAAGAGCAAGGGAGTGAATTTCTTCCACTGTCAACTCTGTACACTGCAGTTCACTGAAGGACTAAAATTTGAGCTTCATGTCAGAGTTACCCATCCTGAACAGTACAAGAAGGCTGCTAGAACCAGATGTTCAGCTGGAACGACCACAAAAACAGGAGAATCCGGAGATGGAAATAATGGAAAGACCTATAGCAAACCAATCAGTGTTGCAAAAGCACATGTCAAAATTACCAGAGTGAAATCCGAGATTCAAGACAAATGTGCACAGACTGGTGACATGGGAGGCTCATGCAGTGTAGCCACCAACATAGAGGAGCGAGGATCTGGAACATCAGACCTTCTACATCAATGCGGTGAGTGTGGCAGAATATTCAAGGTGCGCAAGATGCTGGACAAACACCAGCGGATTTACCACCGAGACCATTCTGCGGTTCTTCGCAGGAGCCGCAGTCACCCTACCGTGAGCCTCCTGAGGTGCTGTGAATGTGATCGACACTTTAGCACCACAGAGTCCTTCCATAGACACCAGTGCTTTCATCTCCGCAAGCAGCTTAGAGCTTTCAATGCATCAGGGAGGAAGAGCAAGGGAGTGAATTTCTTCCACTGTCAACTCTGTACACTGCAGTTCACTGAAGGACTGAAATTTGAGCTTCATGTCAAAGTTACCCATCCTGAACAGTACAAGAAGGCTGCTAGAACCAGATGTTCAGCTGGAAAGACCACAAACACAGGAGAATCCAGAGATGGAAATAATGGAAAGACTTATAGCAAACCACCCAGTGTTGCAAAAGCACATGTCAAAATTACCAGAGTGAAATCCGAGGTTGAAGACAAATGTGCACAGACTGGTGTCACTAGAGGCTCATGCAGTGTAGCAACCAACATAGAGGAGCGAGGATCTGGAACATCAGACCTTCTACATCAATGCAGTAAGTGTGGCAGAATATTCCAGGTGCGCAAGATGCTGGACAAACACCAGCGGATTTACCACAGAGACCAATCAGCGGTCCTTCGCAGGAGCCGCAGTCACCCTACCGTGAGCCTCCTGAGGTGCTGTGAATGTGATCGACACTTTAGCACCACAGAGTCCTTCCATAGACACCAGTGCTTTCATCTCCGCAAGCAGCTGCGAGCTTTCAATGCATCAGGGAGGAAGAGCAAGGGAGTGAATTTCTTCCACTGTCAACTCTGTACACTGCAGTTCACTGAAGGACTGAAATTTGAGCTTCATGTCAAAGTTACCCATCCTGAACAGTACAAGAAGGCTGCTAGAACCAGATGTTCAGCTGGAAAGACCACAAAAACAGGAGAATCCGGAGTTGTACATAATATAAAGACCTATAGCAAACCACCCAGTGTTGCAAAAGCACATGTCAAAATTACCAGAGTGAAATCTGAGGTTGAAGACAAATGTGCACAGACTGGTACCACTAGAGACTCATGCAGTGTAACAGCTAATATAGAGGAGCAAGGATCTGGAACATCAGACCTTCTACATCAATGCGGTGAGTGTGGCAGAATATTCAAGGTGCGCAAGATGCTGGACAAACACCAGCGGATTTACCACCGAGACCATTCTGCGGTTCTTCGCAGGAGCCGCAGTCACCCTACCGTGAGCCTCCTGAGGTGCTGTGAATGTGATCGACACTTTAGCACCACAGAGTCCTTCCATAGACACCAGTGCTTTCATCTCCGCAAGCAGCTGCGAGCTTTCAATGCATCAGGGAGGAAAAGTAAGGGAGTGAATTTCTTCCACTGTCAGCTCTGTACACTGCAGTTCACTAAAGGGCTGAAATTTGAGCTTCATGTCAAAGTTACCCACCCTGAACAGTACAAGAAAGCTGCCAGAAACAAATGTTCAGATGGAACGACCACAAAAAGGTGAGAATCTGGAGTTGGAAATAATAGATGAAATCCAAAGTTGGAGACAAATCTGCACAGACTGGTGACACTAGTAGCTCAGACAGTGTAGCAACCATCACAGAGGAGCTAAAATCTGGAGCATTAGGCCCTCTATATTAATTCCATAAATATGGTAGGTGATTCAAGGTATGCAAAATATTAGACAGACACCTGAAGCTTTACCTCCATGACCAAATGGCAGCTCTTCAGGGGGGCTATGGTCAACCTGCCATGAGACTCCTGAGGTGCTGCGAATGTGATCGACACTTTAGCACCACAGAGACTATAGACACATTTCTATAGACACCAGTGCTTTCAATGCATTGGGGAGGAAGAGCAAGGGAGTGCATTTCTTTCATTTTCAGCTCTGCACGTGGCTGCTTCCTGAAGGGCTGGAGTTTGAACTTCACGTCAAAGTTACCCACCCTGAACACCCTGTACAAGAAGGCCGCCAGAGCGAAATGTTGACTTGGAGATAAGCTTTTAAAGACAGAAGAAAATAGACAAGGAGAGCTGTGCACAGACTAGATGGATGGGTGTGGGACAGAAACATCAGCAGGTGGTAGTGCAGGGTCAGATTCAGTCAGGTCCAGTGGGAGAAAATATAACATGACAGAAAGACTGCTTCCCTGCAGTGACTATGGGGAATGTTTCAGGAGGCATCATAATTTGAGGAGACAGCAGGATTCCCACACGAGAATAGCCAAACTGTAGGACTGCACAGAATGT